>NC_089589.1:120199017-120386054 GCF_019320115.1 Miscanthus floridulus | reverse complement strand
CCCACCCCAGGTGTACTCCGACCCGAACGTATACACTAAAGTCTAAGAGTACACGTCCTCGGTAAGGGAGATCTATGGGGAAGATTACAATATGCGCACTGAGCCCATTGATGCAGAGATGATCATGAGGCTCGGAGGAGGCAAGAAGCACGGGCGGCTGTGGATTGCAGATGGCGCCATCGACTCCACCACTGTTCCCTCCCTCGACGCTATCCGAGCACGGAGCACGAGCTCCAGCCAGCCCATACGCTCACGGCCTTCTCCAGCACTGCAGCAGGTCTAGGCACTCCAGGTAATTCCTGTTTTACTCGTCGTACGTTGATATTTACACACCTAAATTAGATTTGCATTACTGATATATTGGAGTGAAATATTGCAGGCCGAGCTGCAAGAAACAAAAAGGCAAAGTCAAGAGCAGAACGCGGAACTGACCGCACAGCTGCAGGCCCAGCAGGTCGCGTTCGAGGCCGCACAGAAGCAGATGGCGGAGATGATGGTGATCATGCAAAGTCTTGGGCAAGCATCGGGTGTACCTATGCAGTTTTCAGCTCCTCCTCCTCCTACTCCTATAGCTACTCCTGTAAGTATGAAAGTTCACTTTTTGCTTGTCCTTTGCATGTATGTCGGCCTTCGTGCCGTTGTGGATGTCGGCGTTCGTGCCGTTGTGGATGTCGCCGTTCGTGCCGTTGTTTCTTGCAGGTTTTGGAAACCTCCCCGTGCAGGGGAGGTTCTGCCGAAATTTTCAATTGAGTCTAATCTTTTTGTATTCCTAGATTACTAGATGCAATCTCTAAGTTCCAAAACTGTTTTCCCGGATTACTCACACATGCAATCTCTGCTCCTTTGTGTAGCCTCTGTCCGCTGGTTCCAATCAATTTGGTAGCGCGTCACCGGGTGATCCCGCCTTTCCTTCACCACCGTCTCATAGGCTACCTTGATCAGGACTAGTGCTAGGTGATGTGGTTGGACTTTATTGTAATATTTGTGGTTTATGGTTCTGACTTGTGCTTGGATTTCATGAACTTGTTGTAATAAACATATGAATGATGATGAACATGTGACTTGTCGTTGTAATATATTGTGATTTGTGGTTCACAATTATGGTTGTGATATATTGTGAGAAAATGGGTTCTGTGTGATATATATATGTGATGGTTGATATATATATATATATGTATATATATGAAATGCTTGTGTCGATGGAATGCAAAAAACAAAAAAAAAATTAAATTTCTGTCTCTTTGCCGAGGGCAATGACCAAGGCCCTCAGCAAAGAAGGGTCCTTTGCCGAGGGCCGTCCCATTGCCCTCGGCAAAGATTTTTTTAAAAAAAAATAAAATTTCTGCAACATTTCTTTGCCGAGGGCCATGGTTAGAGGCCCTCGGCAAAGACTTTTTTTTTAAAAAAAAAGAATAATTCTTTGCCGAGGGTCGTCCCATTGCCCTCGGCAAAGATTTTTTGGAAAAATTCTGCACATTTCTTTGCTGAGGGCCATGGTTGGAGGCCCTCGGCAAAGATTTAAAAAAAATTCTTTGCCGAGGGCCCCCGGAGACGGCCCTCGGTAAAGACTCCGTCCCAGGCGCCGGCACCGTGACGGCTGCTTTTCTTTGCCGAGTGCCGCTCCAGCCCTCGGTAAAGGCTTTGCCGAGTGCCCAATAAAGGGCCCTCGGCAAAGACCCTCTTCGCCGACTCAAAATTCGCCGAGAGCTCTTTGCCGAGGGCCGCCCTCGGCAAAGAGGCCGTCTCCAGTAGTGATGTCATATGTTTTTCTTCGATTTTCATTTAGCAAAGTGGCGACAGCTATTCTTCTTGGATACGATGGCCTCCTAAAGGTCATATAATGTATCAGTTCGTGTGCCTTACATTGTTTTGAAACTCTTACCATTGAGTAACAAGAACCATGCATCATGCATACCGCCACGGTGTAAACGGATAACTAGGGATCACACAGTTTCTTGAGATTTTACATTTGTCTTCTATTTTGCAGGTTTGCCTCATTTGCCTAATAAGCTACAGGTACATGCATTTTTCCATTCTGCTGATATCACTTAAGGTACTGAGAATATTATATGCCTTCTGGATTTTTTCTCCACATACCTAAAGTCAATTGTTACCCCCAAAAAGTGCCCAGTCTGACCTTACCAATATGTACTTCCTAGAATTTTTCCATGAGTTCAGTTATGCCCTCCATATAACTTCATATAACTCTACTCTGTTGTCTACTGATTCTTCTCTAACACATGCATTGCCTGTATGGCTATATCCCATGTTTTATTTTACCATAACTATTCTTCTATTTTCCCTTTCTGCGTCTAATTATGGACTATTCTCAGATGTACACATAGTTCGCGTATTTCACTGCCATGGATACACTAAATTCAGCAAGCTCTAATTAACAGTATAATGCAGATTGGCTGCCTATAACTTGGTAAAGGTCTGCTGCTGTTAATCCTAAAAAAAGGTATGCTGCTGTTAATCATTAAAAAAATGGCACACTGGTGTTACTTAAATAGGATATGTGCTTTGTATTTGTCTATGCCATGTCAAACATCTGATCTGTATTTTTTTAAATGTCTGATAGTTTCCTGACCACCAAACTCTATACCAACCCAACTAGGATATGCTCCCTTTTTCCATGTTGGTTGGTTGCTTCAAACCCATGAGCACAGAGTTTGGTTACGCAGGTTCCTCAGGTATTCCCTATAGATCACTTAGTCAGTACTCGAAAATTTATTGATGTATGTTCTGTTGTCTGTTCATGTTTTACCTTTCAATCTTTTTCCCCGTTGTTTTTGATTCAGATAGCTTTGGTACATGTCAATTGTACATGTAACTACCAACGCAATAAGGAAGTTTCTGATCTGCCTTCTTTAATTAATGGGAATTGGCTATGTGCTGCAAGCCTGCAGCATTAAAGTCTTATCGTCTTTTTCTTATGCAGCTATAGATCCTACAAGATCTTAATTCGCCTCGCCAACATCGAGTGGATGATATAGAGATGGCTTGATATCATGGCATTCCTTGATCAATTAGATAGTTTAACGTATTTTGTCGAAACCAAATGATCTGATCGATGCTAACTGTATAGATTTAAAACTTAATGATCCAATCCATGCTATCTTCTGCTAAATGAAATTATTAATGAGTAAGAAAAAAATGTGAGTCTGTGTTACCATGCTTAACTTCATAGCATACTCTACATCTATATGTGCTTTCAGGTTGCTCTGTTTGCAGTGGTTACATGTTTCAGAAATAACTTTTCTGTTGAGTCTTGCTTCTATATATATATATATATATATATATATATATATATATATATATATATATATATATATATCCATTGGAGAATTGGACATCAACATTATTGTCCCTCTTTATGATCATTATGTTTTGGAGGATGTTCTTACAGTCTCTAGAGGAAATAGATGAGATGGTGAGCTTATCTATGTGAGCTGTTGTAAAGTTTTGGTCAAATTTGTGAAGATCCATGTATGTTTTTTGAAGTTGAATCTTAGTTGTGCAATGACATTTGTATTATTGTGGACAATTGTTGATGGATTAAATTTTTTAACCATTTAAAATTGTCTCGTCGGACTGTCTGTCGTTAAGACTATATGTACCATCACACAGTCTGTCGATAAAAGTGGTAACAGATTATCTGTCGCTAAAAAGTAGCAGTGGACTGTCTGTCGCTATAAATATTCAGGGCTATAGATGATCTGTGGGTAAAAGTCATGCCTGTCGCTAAAGATTTTTAGCGACAACACTAACACCATCTATAGAAGTCTGTCACTACAACTTTTTAGCGACAGATCATCTATCGCTATATCCGCTTTTAGTGTCAAATCGTCCATCGCCAATCTTGGTGTTGTGGTGTAGTGATACAAAGAACCACTATGAAACCAGAATTGCCCTGTTGGTGACATTTTTTGTGTTGACTTTTAGCAACACTGACAATGAGATGTATGATTAATGTGTAGGAACCCTCATGGAAATTCAATTATTTTCCAGTGCGTGATAAAACACACAGGAAAAATCTGCATGAATGCTTAGGGAAAAGTGCAATTACCCTGGAAATTACAATTATCTTGTCAAAAAGTTTACACACACAATTGTTTTGCGTTTGGAGACTAGATTTTGTTTAGGAGCCATCACTGTGAACAACAAATTTGTTGAAAAATATAAAGAAAAGAAGAACCCTAAATATAATCGGCCCTACCTCAATTTGAGTTCATATGCACACACATCTATCATGTCCACCCTTTCCATTCATCGCTAGCCCATCAACCGCGCGACCCCCCTTCTAGTCTGCTGACAACCCCAGCCACTATGCCCCTCCCTATCCTGCAACACCCCCAACCATCGTGCTTCCCTGCCTATCCACCACACAGCACCCCTCCCCATCTTCTCCTAGCTCTTTCCACCACACCCCGTCCCCGTCCATCACCAACCTTAGCCATCGTGTTTCCCTCCATAACCACTAGCACCGCGTTCCCTCCCCACCCCCTCCACCGCTTCCCACTTGCCGGGGATTCTGGAGCACAGGGAAATTTTTGGTTCATGTATATAGCATTATCGTGTTGATTGTTGATTTATAATTAGTTCCTGTGGCTGGAGCTTCTAATGACCAAGTATGAAGCCTTCCAATACTCTGAGACGACATAGGTGGCCGCAAACACAAGGCTAGGCATCCAGTCAAGGTATTCCGGTCGGATCACTATCGTATTCAGCAGCTTATGCCATGAGAACTACACCAACCACTACACCTAACCTGTCTAACACTTATAGCTCCATCCTGAGGTCTTCTGGTTCAATTTTCAATTCAAGAGCTACTGGCGAGTAGCCTTATCTTTTGGTACCAGTTCAATGTCAATTGGCATGTTCATGAACAGCCCTATAAAAAATATGAATTCAATGGAAGGACAAAGCTCAGTGAACATGGTTAATAAGTTTATATATATTGAGACTGGATGAATATGCATCTATATTGCTTGATTCAAGGGGAGAATGGTTACTGTCACACCCCAAAATTTCAAATTTTGGGTTGTAAATAGAAAACACTAAACAAAATGAATAATTTTAAATTTTGAACAAAACTTACCAAGTTTAGTTGAGCTAGCGCAAATTTAGTTATTGGAAAAATGTGCATCTTCAAACTTTTCTGAATTAATTTGATGCGCTTTTGCTTGATGTGATGTTTGCTTGTTGCATGACTTTTTGTTGTGAGTGAGTAAAGTTTTCAAAACACGTTTAGTCAGTCGTACATCTTCCTCCAGCTTGTATCCGTCTTTTTCCGTAATCAATCCCTTGCTTTTGAGCTTAATCGTTTCGTTTGGAGCTTCCCAAGCCCTTTTCTGGTGCTCCTAATAATTTCTTTGAGTTCATCATCGATAAGCCTATCTCGTTATCTTCCCTGGAAAATTTCTAGATTTTTGGAGCAATTTTTCTATCCTTCCTAGAGCAAATTAAAGTCTAATATTTGGAAGCTCTAACATATCTTTTCGTGCTCTAAATCTTTTATCTTGGTTCCTAGCAAATTTTTTTTCTTTTCCTTAACCGTAACGACTCGAGGTTTAATTGTTGATTGACCTCATCGATCGCACCATCCTCCGTGAGTCATTGACATCCGTGGACCGCGCTAGCGTCTACTCCTTCCCGTCGCACCAGCACAGCCTGATCGAGTTGGAATCCAAATCGGTGGATCAATCGGACGAGACTCCCTATTTATATCAAGCCACCGTCCTTAGTTGTTTTCTTTATGGCATATCAAGGCATCCTATGCCCTAGCTCCTGTCAAAGCACCGCCACTGCAGACTGCCCAGCGGGCGTGACCGCGCTGCCCCTATGCGCGAGCGTTTCAGCTCCGGCAGTCCGTGCTCAGCACGTGCCGTTGTCATCTTCTTCTGGCCGCGCGAGCCAGCGCACCATCCTAACTTGCAGCCGGCCCCATCTCATCTCGGTCGAGCCTGGTCCTGCTTGCAAGCCGGCCATGAAGGCTCAAGCACGGCAGCAGTCGGCCATGGCCATGTGTGCCGTCCGTCCAACGAAGAAACAGCTGTTGGTAAATCTCTCGAAATCCTTTTTCTTCTTTCTTGACTCGTAACAGCACCAGCTGCCTGTTCCTCGTCACCTCTCTCTGTACTCTATGTACGTATACAGTTCTGTACGTATGTCTTGCTGTGTCCTGCAGGCAACAGACCGGAGCTCCTGGCATATGTGCAGCTCGGCCTGTGTAGCAGGCCACAGACGCCCTGCTATTGGATGCTGAGCACCAATCATATCGACGCGTGCGCTGCTTGCTTGGATGGAGAAGTCGTAGACATGGGGATCTTCATCGAGAGACGAACCTTGAATCCCTGTTTGAGCTATGCTGCTGCATTCTCATGCTCCTGGCGAGCCTGCTGATGAGGACATGACACCTTCGAATATGACCATTGATTATAAGGTGAGCTCATTTCTATATTTGCATAGTGATTTTTGGTATAATTTACTTGGTTCTACATGTACATGTCATTATTTGATTGTAGGTACAAATGTGTCTCAAAGTGCAAGTCCATCAAAGTTGAACTTTCAGGTCATCGGCAGCTCGACAATACTCCATTGGGAAGGCCATAACTCTTTCATCCGGAGTGAGTTTGAGGTCCATGAGCACTTGATGGGAAGCTTATTTGATAAGCTTTCAAATAGATCTGGTCCTACCTCAACATCATGTTGGCAAGGTCTTCAAATTATCAAGACATTCTACCGTTGTTTCTGTCGGGTGCTACGACGTCGTTGTGGGCTTGTTATTCACACTTGGGACCCTGGCCCAAGTTGGAGCACCCCCAAGAAGATGGAGAACACCTAAGACATGCCCAAGGACGTCCTCCTCCCTTGGCCACCACACGCTTGGATGCGAGGACCAGCAGGGATGGGATGGGGATGTCTCTAGTACCGGGGCTGTTTGGTTGGGAGTCCAACAGGGGCGGGGATGTCCCAGGTCGGAATATTTCGTGTAGATGCGGGGTGACCCCGTCCCCAAAAAATTCACGCACGGGGTCGCCCCTGGTGGGACGAGCTTGCGATGAAGAGAATGTGTGTGACGGGCGTAGGAGAGGAAGAAGAGGAGACGCACCAGGCATGGACGCGTGGGAGAGCTTCGCCATTGCCGCCGTGCATGCGAGCTATGTGCCGCTGCCGTGAGGGCGAGATCCGACCTCGCCACGTGGGTGGATGAGTTGCGACCTCGCCAGTGCGGGCCATGATGCCGAGCGAACGAGCTGCGGCCTGCCCGCGCGTGGGGCGATCTCTGGGGCCGGCCCTCCAGTCCCCGCTAGACGAAGCTCCGGGCGGCTTGTGAAGGAAGCCCAGGGCGGCGCGCGTCCGGGATCTGGCGGGGGAGCCGGCCCTGCTGCACGGAGGAAGCCCAAGGCGGCGCGCGTCCAACCCTGGTGCGAGTCGCCAACGGGGGAGCCGGCCCTGCATGGCCGCATGGAGTCGCGGGTGGCGTGGAAGAATCTCGCGACGGAAAGGATAAGGAGAGAAAAAAAGTAAAAGAAAAAATTTAAAAAAAAAATAGGCAAATGGGCCCCACCCGTCATTCACTTATCTCACTTTTAATGTCTCCAAACCAAACAGAAAACAGGTTCGTCCCATCTCTACTCGACCAAATAGAGAATAGAGTCATCCCATCCCATGTATCAGAGATGGAACCATCCGACCCCACCTTGGCTCCCAACCAAACGCTACCTTTGGAGCCAAGCAAGGGCGTCCAAGCCAAGTTGGAGGCCCAATCCAAGTCAAGTTCGTGCCCATCTCGTGCTCCAGGAGCAGCGTGTAGTAAAACGGATGTCCAGGTCGCATACGGACTCCGTGTTCGATGATCCACATATGGATGGAAAGATATTTTGATAAGGTAACTAATGGAAGTGGTCCCACATCAAAATTCCATCAGAATCAATGGGAATTGTCACTACTACACAAAATCTTTTGCGAGGCGTTTTGAAATTGGCCTCGGAGGAGGGCAGACATTTAAACCGCCACGATTAAAGCCTGGGATTAACTGAGGCGGTCATTTTTTATAAACCGAGGCGGTCATAGTCAACTGCTTCGCAAAATCAATTTTTTGAGGCCGTTAAAAAATAACCGCCTCCTAAAATCTATTAATGGAGACGGGCCTTATAAGTGGCCCGTCTCAAAAAATACCCCCATTTTCGGAGGCGGGCCTCTTATAGACCTGCCTCGAAAAAATGGCCCGAGGCCCATAGAAAACCCCAGAAGGCTCGGTAGCTTAGCCATATATGTAATGAACACTTAGCGCTTTCACTCGCGTACCTCGTCCCTCTCTCGCGAGTGGCACGTCGTGACTCCGCCCCTCTCTCTCACTCCACCAATCTCTCCCTCCCTCCAATCTCTCTCTGTCCCTCTCTCTCTAGCTGTGCAGGGCGTGGCATGGAGGTGAGGGCTAGGTGCGGCGTGGCGATGCGGGCTGGGCGCGGTGCGTCGTTGCGGACCGTCGAGTCCATCTCGGGCTCCAGGAGCAGCATGTAGTAAAATGGACGCCTAGGTCACATATAGACTCCGTTTTCGACAATCCACATATGGATGGAAACATATTTTGATAAGGTAACTAATGGAAGTGGTCTCACATCTATATTCCATCAGAATCAATGGGTTGGGTCGCTATCTGTTGGGCCATTGGGCCTTGTAATGTGTTGGGACACCTTGTGGACGTGAAGAGGGGTCCTTGGATGCCCCTTTGGCTATATAATGAGGAGCCTCCGCCTATGTTAGGGTTGGGTTTTACTTTAGATCAATCTGTCATTGAACAGTCGTCGTTATCGGTTTGTGAAACCCCACATTCAAGATCTTAATCATATATCTGTAATTGTCACTACTTAAGTTGCATGTTATCTTATTCTTGCTTGTGTTCTTTGATTCGCAACAGGGATTAGCCTTCTTGGCGAGGTCAACCGGATTGTGACATGGTTGATAACCGGAGGAGACATGGTGCTAAGGTTGCAGGGTTCGAGTCTTTGTGGTATGAAGCTGGATCGGTGTGTCGCTCTCCGACCAAATCGAGAGTTATCTTGAACCTAATGGAAGATCAAGAACCTATCCCCATCACCTGCCATGGCCATCGTCCAGTTTCTGTAGCTGGTGAGCATCTGCATGTTCACGTTCTTCCCCGTCTATTCTGGTACGTGCTAACGGTGGTGTTGACACGTTACATGCTAGTGATTTATAAAACAAATATTAATTTAATTAATATACGTGCAACCAGTTTTATTTTTAAAATAAAGCAAACATATGTTTTATACTCCGGTGTTATATATAAAAATATTAATATGAATAATTGCTAGCATTAATATGCTTTTGAGTTATAAATTTGTTTAGTTTAAACATGTATAGTGAATTTGTATAGATGTATATACCCACATGTTAATTTGTTCTTTTGCAAAATAAATTTCAACATGATCAAATTATGTGACGATGTTTATAAATAAAATATAACTAGCTGAACTCGGTTTTTAAAATAAAATTTGATTTGTGTAATCTGAATTAATAATGCATCATATAGTTTTACTTAATTAAAATAAATCAAACACATAGTCTTTTCTTTTCTTTTATAATGTTGTTGTTTTCTTTTTAACCATAGCTCCTTTCTCGTCGTTTCTTGCATTCTCTCAACTATAGCAATGAGCCCCGTTCTTTAGTGCGATGTTTAAAGCTTTTGCTTTGTGTGATGTGATGTACCTCTTAGAAGCTTCTATTTGTTTGCTTGTATGTTTATTGGTGTGCTGGGTTGCTACGATCTGCGAGTAGAAGGAGAGCTGTTCACAAGTGCCAGCAGTAGCAGAATGGAAGATGAAGTTTGATGATTTTCTAAACAAGTTGCTTTGGTAGCATGTCGGGGGTGAACTCAGGCAGCAGCCAAGAACCGAGGTAGCTAGCAACCGGGGAGGAACCCAAGGAGCAGCCGGTCATACAATAAATGAGCGTAGAAACTTGTTCATATATATCATTTGCTTGAGGATTTTGGAAATGGGAAATTAGCTCAAAACCCAAAATAAAGCAAGATGCTTTGGAAAAATATTTACATCAGACATATAGTTTATGGCTAGGTGTCAAACCATGAAAATACGATGATGCATGTAATAGATGTTCTCTTTAATTTACCAGCTGAAGCTTGACATTGTCAGCAAGTTTGTAATACTTAAAATGACATATAGCTTACAGCAGTTGGGAACAGTCAAACTTCCTGATATACTATCTCTTAGAATTTTCGCACACAATGTTGAGAAGGTGGCATGCACCGCCCCAGAAACTGTATCCAAATTACCATTTTCTAAACTGTATTTCCTCTGATTTTTCATTTACTTACATACCTGTCAACTCGGATCACCTGAATTACATTTTTTCGAAAAGGGAAGCTTTATTAATTTCAAGAATGTTACATCAAGGTGATACAGCATCTTGAAATCCTCCCGGCCTCTGCCTAAAAGGCGCAAAACATCAAGCTACTGCTTTGTGCGTTTGAACAACTATCGGGTCTAAAAATTAATTTCCATAGTCTTTTTGTAGCAGAAACACTTCTCGTTTCCACTTATATACTATGAGCCAACTAGAGTGGTTGTATCATGTAGCGCCATTGCAATATTTTTTTGTCTAACATAAATGAAAATTAGTCAAATACCTACACAGTTCTGTTTGCATGCATCTTGCTATGACACTCCTGCTACCTTGTAGGAGTTAAGAGCTCAATGAATTTGCCTTTGATTCTTGGAATCGTTGAAACAAATAATTAGTTAATATAATTAGTAAAAAATAATGTCCCCAGTTCTCAAGCGTCACGCAAGCACAGAAGGGAGAACAGGTGGCAGTTCTTTACCAATCCAGTTCTTCCCCAAAGCGCAGCAAACCTTGTGTTAAAATAAAAAATCAAGTTACATCATGTCACGTTACAAAAACCAACCCTGTCGCAGAACCAGTTCGTCTTCTCAGGGCCACATGTTACACCACCTGGTGGTCATCTGCTGATCATCTCTTTATCTTCGTTTTAGTTTAAAACAACTATTAAAACTCTCTTTCCAGCGCCGACACCACAAGTGATGTGAATTAAATAATAACATTAATAATTTGAAGTGATGGGCATATGACTTAAGACATACATGCACACACCACATGTCGAGCAAGAATACTCGGTACCACAGCAGTTGTATCTTTTGTAGAACAGAGATTCGGGATATGGCCAGCCTGATATGAAACATCTAAACTAAACATTGCAGTACAGCCAATCCCTATACTCATCCACCAGGTCTCAAATTTTGTAGTTGTTGTGCATATGTTCGGGAGGTCTTGTAAGAAGTGATGCACAGTGGGGACAGGGGAGGCTGGCTTCCCATTACTCGCCACACAAGATGTGTTGTTCCTGCACGGTACCGCCCTCAGTCGGCCTGTTGTTGTGCAGTTGTAGGATGTATAATACTGATGCCTCTCAATTCCATTTCATTGGTTCTCTACGTAGCCTGATTTGACAGCTGGTCAACCTTCAACATTGTCCATACATATATGCTCTTCTGTCTAGGCACTTACACGAGAGATCTCAGATCATACACCTCTTTTATTAGATAGTGGTGAACCATCTCACAGAGGCAATGTTATGAATTCTAAGTTGGAGCTAGGGTGCATACCAAGAGATGGTTTCTTTAGGATGGTCAAAGAGGTTTGGGAATCTGAGAATAGGGGTCGGTCACCGATGAAGAAATGGCAAAACAAAATTAGAAGGTTGCGACATTTCCTTAGAGGTTGGGCTAGGAATTTGTCTTCACAAACTAAGAAACATAAATCTAACATGTTGACTAAGATAGATGGTCTGGACAGAAAGGCAGAGACAATTTTTTTGTCACCTCAAGAGGTGGAACTTAGACATTATCTCAAAGGGCAATTAACTAAGTTGCTGAGAGAGCAGGAGATCTACTGGCTCCAATGATCAAAAGCAACAAATTATTGCAAGGGGATGATAATACTAAGCATTTCCATCTAGTGGCAAATGGGAAACACATGAAAACAAAAATTATCCAGCTAGAACAAGAAGAAGGAACGATTGTTGGGGATGGGAATTTGAAAAATTATATAACTGAGTACTATAAAGGACTGATTGGACCTCATACACCGAATTCGTTCTCAATGGACGAAACTTTGAGGTATGACATACCTCAAGTGTCGGAGGACGAGAATGAGGTTTTAACGGCTCCATTCAGCGAGGAGGAGGTTGAAATGGCAGTTTTTGATATGGAACATAACAAAGCACCTGGTCCGGATGGTTTTCCCGCAGAATTTTACCAATTCTTTTGGGAGGTTATAAAGCCAGATTTATTGAACCTTTTTTATGAATTCCATGCTGGGAGGCTGCCTATTCATAGCCTAAATTTTGCAGTAATTACATTAGTATGAAAGATTGCTGATGCGGCCCGGATACAACAATACAGGCCAATATGTTTATTAAATGTGAGCTTTAAGATTTTTACGAAAGAGCTAAATACTAGGATTTTGAAAGTGGCAGATAAACTGATAGGACCATCGTAGACAGCCTTTATCCCAGGTCGCTATATCATGGAAGGAGTTGTGTTGTTGCATGAAATGATTCATGAGTTGCATCGGAAAAAACAAGATGGTGTGATGTTAAAACTAGACTTCGAAAAAGCTTATGACAAATTAAATGGCCCTATATACAGCAGGTCCTCAGAATGAAAGGATTCTAACCAACTTGGTTTGAATGGATTTCAAATGTCATGTCTAGAGGGAGTGTTGCAGTAAAGGTCAATGATAATGTAGGCCACTATTTCCAAACTAGGAAAGGAGTGTGGCAGGGGGATCCGTTATCTCCAATCCTGTTTAATATAGTGGTTGACATGCTGACTATCTTTATTTCACGAGCTAAAGAGGTTGAACAAATCCAAGGGGTTGTTCCGCATTTGATAGATGAGGGACTTTCATTCCTTCAGTATGCAGATGACACTGTCATCTTTATGGACAGAGAAGGACAAAAACTTGAAGCTTTTACTTTGTGCTTTTGAACAGCTATCAGGACTCAAGATCAATTTCCATAAGAGTGAATTGTTTTGTTACGGAGCAGCCAAAGCCAATCAAAATGAATATGCACAATTTTTTCGGTGTGATTTGGGGTTGTTTCCATTTAGGTATCTGGGAATTCCGATGCATCATAGAAAGCTCATGAATGAGAACTAGAAGCATGTTGAAGAACGTTTTCCAAAGAGTTTGAATTGTTGGAGAAGTAAAATGTTGTCGGTAGGAGGGAGGCTTGTTCTGATTAACTCCGTTTTGAGCAGCCTCCCCATGTTCATGCTTTCCTTTTTTGAAATACCTAGAGGGGTTCTGAAGAAGTTGGACTATTTTAGGTCACAGTTTTTTTTGGCAGAACGATGAACACAAGAAAAAATATAGATTGACTAAGTGGGAGGTAGTATGTACGCTGAAAGATAAAGGGGGGTTGGGAGTCCTAAACTTAGACGTTCATAACAAGTGTCTCCTATGTAAATGGCTCTTTAGGTTGCTGAATGGAGATGGGGTCCGGCAACAATTGCTTTGGAATAAGTACTTAAGAGACAAAACTTTGACATAGGTTCAATACATGCTTGGGGACTCCTAGTTTTGGGCTGGCCTCATGAAGGTCAAGGAGGAGTTCCTCTCATTGGGCAAGTTTGATCTAGGTGATGGGTCTCAAGTGCGATTTTGGGAGGACTCCTAGATAAGACAGCGTCCTTTAAAATCTCTCTTTCCTGCATTATATAATAATATTGTTAGGAGAAAAGACGCATATGTAAGAACGGTGTTGTCTATGACGCTGTTAAATGTGGCTTTTAGGAGATCTCTGGTAGGTGTTAATTTACAACTGTGGCATGATGTGGTCACTATGGTTGCAGATGTACAATTAACAAACCAGAGGGATCGTTTTGTGTGGGGGCTACATCGGAATGGGTTGTTTCCAGTCAAATCCATGTACAGAGCCTTATTAGGAGTCGAAGCTATACCATATAACACATTAATATGGAATCTTAATAATGGACAATTTAGCAAGGCGGCAGTGGCAAGGACATAGAAAGTGTTGTTTCTGTTCTTTTGATGAGTCTATACAACATTTAATCTTTGATTGTCATTTTGCTAAATTTGTGTGGTGAACTGTTCATGGTTCCTTTAATTTAATACCTCCAACTAGCGTTCACAATTTGTTTACAGGCTGGTTAGACGGGATAAATAGGAAACTGAAATATAAGATTCTTGTGGGTGTAGTGCAATTTGTTGGTCGATATGGTTAACCCGGAATGATATAATTTTTGACAAGGCCGCAGCACCATCTTATTTGCAGGTTATCTTTAGGCGGACCTACTAGACCAGGTCCTAGTCCCTATTACAGAAGGAGGAGGATCGCCAAATGATGTAGATGGGATGCAGAAATATTGAGACAACTGCGATGGAGGTATTTGCAAGACACGGTTGGAGATTTAGTAATAGAATTGCCCTATAGATGTCGAGGTTGGAAACTTTTCTTGTATTCACTTTGGATCAAAACTTTGTGTTTGAGATTGCGTGGACCACGGTGCTTGTGTTTCACTACGTAAAAACGATTTTTAGCAACGGTTCGATTTTTTTTGTAGGGGCGGCTGGTGATGGAGCCGCCCCTACAATGGCGTGCTCGAGTGCCCAGACACCAGCCGCCCCTATAAATGGAACAGCAGGGGCAGCTGGTGTTACGAGCCACCCCTACAAATGGGGTCTGATTTGTAGGGGTGGCTCAATCACCAGCTGCCCCTAGAAATGCTATTTGTAGGTGCAGCTGGTGATTGAGCCGCCCCTACAAATGGCCCCATATTTATAGCTCCGATTTGTAGGGGCGGCTCAATCACCAGCCACCCCTACAAATGCCCCCCATATAAATTAGATGTAGCACCTTCTTTCTCCTCGGGTCACTCACTCCAACCCGTGAAAGAAAGGTGGGGAGGCCTTGGGCACCTCCCAAAACTTGCTCTACTAAGGGGGGAAGGTTTTGGTCTCAAATCCTTTGGTGGAGAGGTTGTAGAAGGTAAGAAAATGCTATTCCATACTTTTTTTTGAAGTTTTAATGGTTGGTTAGTGAGTAATTAGAGTTTTGTTTTTCTCTCTCTTCTATGGTGCTTGAGCTCCTTATGAAGCAAATTAGACACAAGTTTTAAATGTACTAGGGTAAATTAGGGAGGGGAACAAGATCATACCCTTATTTGGTCCATGTTTCTTGATTTTAGTGAACAATTAGTTAGTTTTATGGATGTTTCATGTGCATGTGGATCTAGATCTAGGGTTTGGTTTTTTTATTAATTTTGTTTTTGTAAATTTATGTTTGATGAAATTGGACTAGGGTTTGTATGAAAGATATTGGGTAAAGTATAATTGTTGCTAATTGTTGTCTTTGAAATTGTTTATTGTAATCAATAAATTTGTATTTTAATTATTTATGGATAAATGGGACATTAATTAATTTTCCTTTACCATGGTGTGTTTGTATGCTTCTTGTAATTATATTAGATTTATATTCATATATATCTGAAGTATATATAATTATTCTCAAGTAATTATTAATTTGTTTCATTTTTATATATATCTGAATAAGTAGTCCTTTAATGTTTGTTTTGTTGTTGTTGTAAAAGATGGAGTATAGGAACTCTTGGATGTATGGTTCATTAAGGTTCAAGGCAGGTTTCCGTGAAGAGGTGGATAAATTTATTGAAGCCACAAAGAAACATGCAACAACATTGAAAGAGAATATGGATACAATTATTTGCCCATGTAAAGATTGCAAGAACCGTATGGCATGGACAGATGTGACTATCATCAGATCACATTTGATTATGCAAGGATTTGTTTTGGACTACACAGTGTGGATTCATCATGGTGAAACGGTTATTGTTAACGATGAGGATGAGGAGGAATACGATGACGAAACCATAGAATCCCTGTCCCAATATTCAGCAGAGCTTGATGCATGAATGGATTTTGAGTTTGGCAATGAACAAGGTGGTGATGCTGGTGGTTGGGATGGTAACGACGAAGGTGGTGCCAATAATGATGGTGGAGCACGTGTCGGGGATGAAGATGATTTGGAAGACATGATTCGAGCCCTTGGACCAGAGATTTTACTAAATAGCCCAAAAGGTCTAGAAAATTTGGAAAGGGTGACAAAAGCATCGAAGGAGACTGTGTATGGTGTTGAAAAGGGTTGTTTGACACATTGGATATTGCTACGATTTGTGCTTGAGCTGCTCATCTTGAAGGCTAAGTACGGCTGGTCAGACTGTAGTTTCAATGATCTATTGCATCTCCTGTCATGGGTGCTGCCACAACCAAACTCAGTTCCCACCAACACATACCAAGTGAAGAAGGTCATGAGTCCATTGACAATGGGGTTGAAAAAATCCATGCATGCCCCAACCACTGTATACTTTTTCGTGGCGAAACGTTCAAGTCACTGGATAAATGTCCCTGGCGTGGGGCCAGCCGGTACAAGAACAATGACCTTTACGGTGGGGACGAAGCCTCCACGAGAAAAAAGACGAATAAGAAGGGTACAAAAAAGGTGGTACAAGAATCTCAGCCCCTAGAGGACACTCCATTAGGCAACGATGCAAAGCAGAGAAGAATTCCTGCCTTGGTAATGTGGTACCTGCCAGTGACCGACCGCTTGAGACATATCTTCCTAAACCCTAAAGAAGCCGCACTCATGACATGGTGGGATGATGAGCGCAAGGTGGATGATGATAAGATTGCACACCCGACTGATTGTAGTCAGTGGCAAAGGTTTGATAAGAAGCACAAAGAATTCAGCGATGACCCAAGGAATGTACGGTTTGGCTTGAGCACCGATGGAATGAAACCCTTCAATGAGAGGATGAGCGACCACAGCACATGCCCAGTGATCTTGACCATGTACAACATCCCAACATGGTTGTGTCAGAAGAGAAAGTACCTTCTCCTCACTATTCTTATTTCTGGCCCTAAACAACCAGGCATTGATATAGACGTGTTCCTCGAGCCTTTGATGCAAGAAATGGAGAGGCTATGGAGGCATGGGGAGCAGATGTACGATGCGTTCCAAAAGGAGGACATCATATGTAGAGCAATAATATTTGTTACTACCAATGATTACCCCGTGTTGTTTGCTTTGTCTAGACAGATCAAAGGGAAGACGAGATGCTTGGTTTGCTTGGATGGTACTACATGGGTGTACCTGGATGCATGCAAGAAGATAGTTTACCTAAGGAACCGATGCTTCTTAAAGACAAGTCACAAGTACCGCAGCAAATTGTTCTTTAGATTTTATGACAACGCCTCGGAGATTGAACCCCCTCCGAAGAGACGTCATAACGGAGAACACGTGTACAGAATGGTGAAAAACATATGCATCATCTATGGAAAGAAGAATCCAGATGGGACAAACAGAGATAAAAGCATACCTCCTGTCGAAGGAGTACCTTTTAAGAAACAATCAATCTTCTTTCAATATCTGCCTTATTGGCCAGACTTGGAGGTCCCCCATGCCATTGATGCTATACACGTGCAGAAGAATGTCTTTGAGAGTCTCATTGCTACCTTGATGGACACAGGCAAGTCAAAGGATGGTCTAAAAGCACAGAAAGACATGGTGCAGCTAAACGTGATGCCATAGCTTCACCCGGTACCTGAGGCTAATGGAAAATACACTCTGCCCGCGGTGTGCTTCAACCTAACACCAGACAAGAAGAGAGCTATATGCACTTTTCTGAGGGGGATCAAAGTCCCGACTGGGTTTTTAGCAAATGTGAAGAAGCTAGTGTCGATGAAGGACTTGTAAATAACACACTGCAAGGCTCACGATTGCCATGTGATGCTGACAGTGTTTCTACCTATTGCAATCAGGGATATAAAGCCAGAGTTCTTGAAAATGGCCATCACCCATATGTGCTACTTCTTTTTGAAGATCTCACAGAAGACGATTGGTAAGCAAGAACTGAGTGACCTACATGAATTTGTGGTGGAGACACAAAATCAACTAGGGATGTGTTTACCTCTTGCTTTTTTGATATAATGCCACATCTCATGATTCACATGGTTCATCAGATACAGGCGCTGGGTCCTTGCTACTTGCATGAAATGTGGTCCTACGAGTGGTTCATGTCGGTTCTAAGTTGATACGTGCATAATCGAGCATACCTAGAGGGCTCCATGATAGAGGGTTATAGTACTGAAGAAGTCATCGAGTGCTGTCAAGAGTACCTAAAAGTATAGAAAGGGATTGGTAAACCCGATTCTCGTCACAAGGGTAGGCTGGTTGGGAAGGGCACGAGTGGTAGAAAAGTGTTCATCGACCATGATTACAAAGAGGTGAGTCAGGCACATTATAGTGTCTTGCAGAGTACACAACTGATGCAACCGTACATTGATGAACACTTGGCTAACATTATGGCGGAGAGAAATAGCCGTTCGGATGATTGGGTCATGAAACAACACAAGCAAACGACTAACTACATGGTTGAAGGACCAAAACATACCGCCTGGAGAAACCATAGACTCTATTACCATCAGTAAGTTAGTGGAGGGGCCATCGAGACAAGTGACATCTTGGAATGCTTATGACATCAATGGGTATACGTACTATACCCACTCAAAGGATAGTAAATATGTGAACCAAAACAGCGGCATTTGAATAGAGGCTATCGATGGATTGGGGCGAAAGATCCAATACTTTGGCATCATTGAAGAGATATGGGAACTAGACTATGGAAGGGATATAACGGTGGCCCTGTTTTGATGCCGCTGGATCAAACAACACCAACTGAATGAGATTGGATTGAGAGTCCTAGACCTCGAGAATCTAGGCTACCAAGATGACCCTTGGGTGCTCGCTTCATGTGTCACACAAGTTTTCTATATGTCTGACCCACAAAGTAACCTCCCCCCGAAGAAGAAGACAAAGCACGTGGTTGCCTCCAAAAAACAGCACATTATTGGAGTTGATGGCGTGGACGATGTTGAAGCTTACAATAACTACGATGAGATGCCGCTATTCACAGACTTTCCTAAAAAGATCAGTGTTGTGGAAAAGAACCTCCCCAAAGACATAATGCCATGGGAACGAAAAGGTGTCAAGGGGAAAGTCGTTACAGCGGGCTAGCTAGTTGTTGAACGTGTAGTGTTTGTGTAAGTGTGTGTTTGTAAGACTTCATTTATGCATGCGTGTGAGACTATATATTTATGTACGTGTTTAAGACTATATATTTGTGTATGTGTGTGAGACTATATTTTATGCATGTGTGTGAGACTACCCTTTGCAACATCCAGATGACTCTATTTGAACATCCACTCTATTACTACTAAAACTTTATAAAATCACTTAACACTTTATGAAATGAAGAAATGACCAAAATAAAAGTAGGAGATCTTGATGAGTTATACAACTTTTATATTCATCACCTTACAGCTGAAATCATTTAGTGTTTAAAAATCAGGTTTGAAGCTGTCATTTTTTGAAATTTAAAATTTGAATTGTTCAAAATTAGTGACAAAGATAGATGACTAGACTAAAATGATAGAGCATGATTTTAGAAAATTTTAGGGAAAAACCATCATATTTGGAGTTAGTATGAGGGAGAAAAACTAGTTACAAGTTTCAGCCACAGATTAAAAAGAGAAATCACACTTGTTCATCATTGATCATCATGAACGGCTGTGATTTTTCTTTTTAATCTTTGGTTAAAATTTGTAACTAGTCTTTATCCGTCATACTAACTCCAAATGTGATGATTTTTTTCCTAAATTTTTCTAAAATCTTGCCCTATCAAGTTAGTGTGTTGATTTGGTCATTCTTTTCATTTGACAAAGTTTGAGCACTTCAAATTTTCAAATTTAAAAAAATGATAAGTTCGAATGAGATTTTCAACCATGAAATGATTTCAGCTAAAAAAGTGATGAATACAAAAGTTGTATAACTCATCAAGATCTACAACTTTTATTTTGATCATTTCTTCGTCTGATAAAGTGATAGTAAACATTGTTCACAAATCAACATGTTTCTCGTATAGTTCATGAAACTATGAGTCATATGTGAATTTATGAACAATGTTTACTAATACTTTGTCACATGAAGAAGTGATCAAGAAACCGAGTGTAGTTTGGGAAGTAAAAAAAGTGGGATGAAAAAACTCTCTATTGCCCGCATAGTTAGTGGAACATGTATTTCATTGTGTGCACTGCAACTGCCATTGCCACTCGTATCCGGACATTAGATTATGTGCTGCAACCCATGTGTGTTTAATAATACTTTAATATATGGTTGCTACCTCTTGTTTTACGAGAAGAACTCTGGTCATCAATGTTTCTGAACTTTGTGATATGACAATATAAAATAGAGTTTAGATTTAAGAATGTTATAAACTTTTACCTATTAAAAATCGGCCTCAGGTATTTAGTTCCTGGCTTGTTGCTAATGGTCAATGACCGTGTGGCCGGGCCATGCGCTTCCGCCCACGCTAGGGCAAAGGCCAGTGTGGCTACGTCCTCAGTGCTCGGCCATCCCACCGGCTAGGCAGCCACCCGCCCACTTCTCCTAACTACTAATCTGGTAGACAACTATTCTTCTTGGCCCCTTTGATTCACGCAAGTAGGAGCGCGGAAACCGGCACTGCTTGTCGAGGCCCAACGGTAGCAGTGTCCTGATCTCGTTTTCTGCGTCGTCGCTTGTTGTCCAGCTTTACGCAAGTAGGAGCTATGCACTGTTTGCATTTATATTATTCTTCTTACATTGTCATTTGTCAGTATTATGATGATCCTCAAGTTTTTAGTAAAAATTAAAAATACACTATTGTGGTCGGTGGCTACTAATCTTCTCTGTACTTGTTGTCTTCTCTGTACTCCTCTTCTACTACTACTCTCCTCTACTCCACTCTACCCCTCTCGTCTCCTAAGCAGCTGTTGCTTTTTTTGCTACTTCTACTACTTCCCTACTACTACTACTATCTACTACTTCTGATTGTCTGATCTGCTTATCAGATTTGGAAGATATTAAGCGTACGATGTTCTTACATTGTCATGTTGCTTTTTCTGGGAAGCAGCACTTGCTTTTTTTGCCAAATCTCCCCACTCCTCTATTTGTTGCCACCTTTCCTATCTTCTATGTTCTGGAAGCAGCACCTGCTTTTTTTTGCTAAATCTCTCCTCTCCTCTCCTCTCCTTTGTTTTGCCGATGATGAAATTGTCCAAGTCCATACATTATATGGAATATGAGCTGATGATCAAGAACTTGTGAGGAACTTGGCATCATTAGCAGCCGCCCCTACATTACTTTCTCCTCTCTTCTCTGTTATGATGCCTTGATGCTCTAAGTTCATGATCAAATGATGATTGACATGTTTCTGGGGCCTCTACTACTGCTACTACTCGTTCTTTTGATATATTGTTGTTTTATAGGACTACTTTGGTTTATAGACCTTTTTATTTCTTACACCTTCTCATGTACCTAAAGCACACTTTCTTGCATATATTAGAACAAAGTGCAAAATAATGTCGTGGACACCAGACAGTGCAGCCCGATGCCCCGAGCCTAATGAGCAGCCAACCCTTGAGGAGCAAGCACTATAGGACCAGCTTACTCAGGAACAGTTCGATAACAAGGTAGAAAAGGATCTAGAAGTGATGCTTACTCAGGAGCTGTGTGACGAGGAGGAAGGCCCCGAAGGAGATGCTGCTGAAGGCAAAGAAGAAGAGGATGATGACTCAGAAGAGGGATATGAAAGTCCCAAGGATCCTTTCCCACGTGAAGCCAGAAGGAGGCCAACGGAGGAAGATTTGGACAAGGATTTTGACCTGAACGAGGAGGTAGGGAAAAAGCCTTAGCTTGTAAATTTTCCTAAATCTTTGGCTGTGTTACCTCTACTAACACTTTGACCTATCGTATATATAGGTCCCTCCTAAAACTCAGAAAAGACGATGTCGACGTCCGTGACATCTCGCTAGACAAGACGGAGTAGAGGAAAGGAGAGCAGAGGCAACAGCCACAGAGATGGATCACGATGCCTCTGCTCCACAAACTCAAGACACAACCACGACTACCAAGCCTAAGAGGAAACGAGGGGACAGAAAAGGAAATCTATATCTAGATAAGGCATGCTATGTGATAACGGAGGTCGGGCCAGCAGGGGAGATCCTTGAGCTGAAGGAATTAAGAGGAAAATTTTGTAATGCGATCGAGGCCCTAGTAAGAGATAAATTGAACCCAGTAATCCCTAACTAGAAAGAAGTAGCAGAGAACACAAAGAATGCACTATGGGATAGGCAGCTGAAGGTCAATTTTAGATTTCCGGAGGGTAAGCACGAATTGGTAAAAAAAATGCTATCAGGATGATGGGAGAGTCATTCCGACATTGGAGGTCGGAGCTCAACACGAAGTATATCCAAAAGGGGTTAACTCCCTTCAACGAGTTTGGCAAAATAACTCCTAGTCAATGGGAGGAGCTCATGGCTTAGAAGACTTCACTAGAGGCATTGGAGCTCAGTGCCCGTAACACCGAGCTGGTGAAGAGGAACAAACACCACCATCATCTAGGCCCCGGTGGCTACTATGCCAAGGAAGAGCAGTTTAGGAAGATGGAGGAAGAGGCCACAGCTATTGGGAATATCGATGTGTCGAATTTGAAGGTACGCTCAAGGAACTAGATATATGCGAGGAGTACAGAATCATCTGGCAGTAATCTTAAGTTTGATAAGCCGGAGACCCAAGAGGCGGTATCAAGGATACTGAAATATGCTGAAGACAAGGAGAAGGGCTCATTCAATCCTTCCAGAGAGAGGGACGAGCTTAGCCTTGGCTTGGGAAACAAGGAGCACACAGGCCGCACCAGGGGGCTAGGGAAAAGGATGACCTGGAAGCAAGGATTCGAAGAGGACAGGCACATGTACAAGAAACATGGCCGAGACCGGGAGACTAGTCTTGAGCTCCAAGTGAAGGCTCTAGTTGCGAAGGCGCTGGAGGAGCAAGGACTGTCTACGGAGCCATGGATATTAGTGACGCTGTCGGGAGAACTGGCATTAGTTGGCAGCCCTCCGAATGTCCCTAGTAGCTAAGGTTCCACTGTAGCCACAACCCCAGTCGATCGCATACGGGAACCAACTAGTTGCACCTTGGTGTTTCTCAGCGGCCGGCAGAACACTGTGATGGAGGTGGCAACAGGTGTGGGACATCCTCCCAGTGGCTTACACCACAATAATAAGATACCACCGGACTACACTAGGGTCGAGGTGCATACAGTGAAGCCCGAGTTCATTCAGTGGAGGATAGACTATGCAACTCCTGAGGGACTGGTGTTACTCAGAGACGTTATGGGGCAGTTCATCCTCTGGCACCAACGAGACATTATATTGACTGCTTCTTCGCCGCCTCCCCTCTCCCAAATTTGGAGCAAGTTGTTGAGGTTGGGGAGATATTTTCACCATCTCGTGACCCCCACATTCCTAAGATGCCACATTCTTCCCCACCTCCTAGCGAGCATGTGCCTGATGAGATGCCACAACCTTCTCCAGCTCGTACCGAGCAAGTGCATGATGAGATGCCACAGTCTTCTCAACAAGCACAACCGATACATGAACAACGAGTGCCTCCTGAAGAAGGTGATGTACAAGAAGATGAGGACGTGCCTGAATGGGAACTTCGAAAGAAGATTCCAATCAACATAAGGCCAGTTTATGTTCCGATCAAAGACGTCTCATCGTTGTCCAAGTGGTATTCCCATGACCAGTTCAAGCCTGAGAACCAAGTTAAAATAGTCCCATCACGGGGTTCTGAGGAGGCCGTCACTAGCAAACTCCACCAAATTGCAAAGCAGTATCTAAATGTTGATGCCATCAAATGGTCAAAGGATTGACCAAAAACATATGAAAGAGGCAAGCCCTTCCTACCAAACCGGGACATCCAGCGCCTACCACTTGGAATGAGAAGGTTCCATGATTGGTACTTGCGTGTTCTCCCAACGAGCATAGATATCATACAAGCATGCTTCCCCACCAGCACATTTGGAAGCCTAGCTGGGAAAATTGTCTTCGACTTCAATGACATGCACACATTCTTTCACCTGGGAGAAATGGAGATGAATCTAATTCACACGTGGTGCCTGTAAGTCATTGTCCTCCCGATATGATATGAATGTAATCTTTGAATTTTGTTGTAACTAACCCACGCCGTGATTTGTAGAATGCAAGTGCATATTGTCAAACCAATGCTAAGTGTGAAAGCCGGGTATGTAGACCCTCAAGCTATAGCCCAAACAAATTTTATTTACCCTAAACGGTGGACACTGGATACCAAAGAGCTAGCTGCTGCAAAGACTCTTCAGGAGAAAGAGCGCATCCATACGGTGAAACTAAGGGAAGAGTTCCTTAAGGTTGCGGCATATATTGCCCTGGCTTTCAAAAATCTCCAACAACACTCTACTATATGGCTACCATACAGCTTCGAGTAAGTTCAACTCTATACTTAAAGCTTTGTTTGATATATTTTATTCGATGCAAAAGAGCTTATCTAGTTCTATGATTAAATCCATGCAGCAACCACTGGATTTGTATAGCCGTCGATGTCGGGAGGAGCATGACATGGGTCTTTGATTCATTAGATAAGGACACGGTGACATACAAAGACTTCATATAGATTCTCAAGACGTATACATATCGACAATCCTCATTAGCTTATATGTTTGTATACATACTTTTAACCTTCACTTTTGGATACTAACAAGTTGTATTTGCTAAAATAATTCGAACAAGGCATTTAGTAACTATGTCACTAATCATCATGGAAGGCATGATCCAGCAAGGAAGGAAAAGCTGGCTATAAAAACACTATGTGCGGTAAGTATAACTTACTTCTTCAGTACTCCGTTACATGGCTGTCAAAAGCATTACTTAATATTTTCATATGCAAAACACACAGTGCCCCAATCAGAGGCCTGGGAGTGTACATTGTGGATACTATATATGTTCTATGATGAGTAACACCGGTGCCTACAGGAGACACCCCTTAAAGGTAAGTTTGAACCTCTTCACCCGTAGTATAAAAACTTCGTACATGGTATGAAATACTAAACCGAAACTTGTTCTCTTGTAGTGGAGAGAAGAGAAAGGATTGAAAAGAGACCCATACAAGGATGATCAACTCTTAGAGCTCGTCAGTGACCTTTGCAACTTCATATTGGACCAGATTGTATAAGTCAGAGGCGCCTACCATGTCCGAGAGTCTGAGTTAGGTACAAATCCTCAGTACCAATACCTTCGTGAGACTGAAAGGCTAGCTCTAGGACGTTGATAACAATATGTATAGAATTTGTATATTTAATGATGGATTGTATATATTGTTGTGAATTTGACTTGTAATTGTAGTTTATAGAATACTCTTGTGCTTGTAGTCGCGGTCGCGGGGCGTTCGGCAACGCGAACGCGGTTCGGAACGTTGGTCGCGGGGCGTTCGGCAACGCGAACGCGGTTCGGAACGTTGGTCGTGGGACGTTCGGCAACGCGATTTTGAATTGTAAATTTGATGTTTTTATGGGAAAACGTACTATAGGGGCGGTTCTAGATTGAACCGTCCCTACAAATACCTGTTTGTAGGGGCGGCTGGTACTACAGCCGCCCCTACAAATCGATTTGTAGGGGTGGCTAAAAACACCAGCCGCCCCTACAAATCGATTTGTAGGGGCGGCCTGGGAACCACCCCTACAAATGCATGATTTGTAGAGACCCTTGCGTAGGGGCGGCTGGGCAAACCGCCCCTACAAAGGGTTATCAGCCGCCCCTTGAAATGCTTTTTGTAGTAGTGTTTGTAATAAGGAACAACTATATGCATTGGTCGATGCAGAAGCTGAGATATTAATATATTCCCTTTTCTAAAAAAAAAGGACATGCAATTTATGGTTCCAGCTAGAGTATCTCCACTCCAATGTTGTATTTAGGACGCCACTAGCAAGAAGCCAAAAGGTGTGAACCTTAACCTATTTGTTAGAGTAGAAGCACCATCTTAACTTACTATTACGAACTAGTCAACCTGTGCTCTAGCTAGCGCGGCCCTGAATCCTGAGTTATGTAAGTATCAAATGTTATCGATGAACTATTTACATACAAGAGCCCGGGTCCAGAGTTTTCTATGGCCTATAGACAAATTAAAACTCGGGGACCCTTCGTATAAAAAATACTCAAAATCTTCATAGTCACTAATGAGACTGAGTACAAAGTAACAGATCATTGATTAGTGTTTAGGCCAATGGAGAACAATATATCAACTCATGTACGGTTGTGTGGTATGTTCCCTAAACAATGGATTCTCAATTAAGAAATTAGAAATTATAGTAAGCGGAAAGGAAACTATGATGCTTGCTTCAGCCTTGCATGTTGCCACACCTCACAAAATCGCTCACTTGCACCAAGTCACGCCTCATGGAGTTTACTGCCAGTGGAGCATGACAATCAGCAAATCACGGCATAGTCAGAATATTCGACATAAGAGGGATCATGGCTTTCTTCATGTGATGCAGCGAAGGCGGAATCAATTGGCGAAGCGGCTGGGAGTCTTGGTGCAAGATTGCAGTCTTCTTGCGTTCTAGTATTACGTTGTGGGGAGGGGCCCTTCATTACAAGGGGCCTATAGAGCGGCTGCTTTGCCACCCAACCGCCTATAGAGGGGCCTACATACAACTAATAAAAATTGCTATGATTTGCTCTCTCCGGGTTCATTCAATGACACAATACTCACTGTAATATATATGTTGCGATAAAGTATCAACTTCCTAGCATGTGTTTATGGACAACATTGTGCCTAGGTATTATTTTTATTTTTTAGCTAAAATCTTAGCCTAAGTTATATAAGTTCTTGGTTCATCTATTTATGACTTCACGAATCTAAATTTTGACTTCCAATTTGTTATTTTTATTAGTTGATGTAGTTTTTTACCTACATGTTAAGTTCATACTCTGTCTATTTTCTTATATTTTATTCAAAAAGTTTCCTATAATATTTCATTTAAAAATAGGTTATAGGTCACATATTCTAGTCTTAGTTACCACGATGTTCAAATTTGAGTCAATTATGGCCGTCTAATCTATTGAAGAACTTAGTTCTACCTTTGTTGCTCATTATGAGTCACTGCTTAACAAATTCAAAGTGTTAGACAAGAAAATTGTGAACACAAATTTTTTCAAATTTCAGAACGTTAATAAAAATATCCATTTGAGTAATGACTAATTCAAATTTCATAACGTTAATAGACAAGGATATTGTACCATGTGAAGCTATCAAAAAGGATCCATTTGAGTAACACTACTACAATAAAACTTAAGTGAGACGTTTGCCTTTTGGGCTCGTAGGCAGGCAGGCTGGTTGCCCGCCTCCGTTATTCGGTGGCCGGGCAGGTGGGCATCCTACTACGCCCGCCTCGGTTAATGTCGATTAACCGAGGCGGTTGTCCTAATACAACCGCCTCCGTTAATATATTAAGCGAGGCGGTCGCCTCAAAATAACTGCCTCGGGTAATCAAACTTAACCAAGGCGAGCGTTTTAAGGCAACTGCCTCCGTAAATCCATTAACGGAGGCGGGCACACTATAAGGCTTGCCTCAGAAAATACTGGTCCAGCAGGAAGCCCATATCGGCCCGATATCACGCTCATGGTATATATACGGGAGTTAGGATTTCATTCTCCCTTATCCACTCTCTCTCTCGGCCCTCTTCCTCCCTCCCTCAAATAGCGCGTGGCGCACCCGACTCTCCCTCCCTCCCCAGATGGCGCGACGCACCCGCTCTCCCTCCCTCAGATCGATGGCACGGCGCACCAGTTCCCTCCCTCCCTCTCCTGGCGTGATGGCGGCGGAGGCCTCGCATGAGGGCCCGGCGGCGGCGGTGGCGGCGGAAGCCTCACGCGCGGGCATGGCGGCCGTGAAGGACTTGCGCCCGGGCTCGGCGGTGGCCTCTCCTTCGAGCTCCTCCTTGGCGCGGTGAGCTCCTCCTTCGAGCGGCAGTGGCAGCGATGAGATCGAGGTCCTCCGGTGCGGATCAAGGTCCTCCCGGTGCGGATCGACCTCCCCGGCACATATCTGGGAGCTGCGACTCCCCGAGCGGCGGATTCGGTGGACGGCGGCGGATCCACGAGTGGCGACTCCCCGAGCGGCTTATCTGATGGAGGGCGTTGGCACTGCGGTTCACGGCGGTGGAAACGGGCTCGCCGGTGGGCTCGGAAACGGGCATTTGTAAGGCACCCGCCTCGGTTAAACGTTTAATCCAGGCGGGCAAGGCAACCGCTTCCATAGTCCACGGATTAACCGTGACCTTTGGACAGAAGAGGTTGCCTTTCCCGCCTCCAAAATAAAAAAACGCCCGCCTCCGTTAAGTTTACTGTAGTAGAGTAATGACTAATGATATTAATTTTAATATATTCCTAAAAATATATAAAAACAGAGAATCAATAAAGATTAATATAATTAACTAAATTGATTTTAGTACGTCGAATAATCTAATAAATATGACTAATTAATAGTGAAATAATTAATTACTTTTTTCAATGTTTACATAACCCTGACCAAATTCATGTGCTTTCATATGTTCCTTTAGCATTCGACTGGTAGAATGTTAATTCCTTTGTTCACCGCATGTACAGAGCAAACTGTTATGGCTATGGGCCGTACTCGGAGTCTGTATTAGTTTGCCTTGGGCCGTAGGCGTGTGTTGGGCCGGAGCCTGTATCCGAGGGTCTGTGTGTCGGTGCCGGCGATAGATATAAGACGAGCCCGCTCCTCTATAACGGCAACGAAGAACAGATAACTGAATTCCCCATCTAATCAATCCTCCCTCTCGGAATTTAGCCGAGCTCTATCCTGTTCTTCCCAATTTCTTGCTACGTTTCCCTCCCAAACTCCATTCAACTACCTAGGATCGTTACATTTGGTATCAGAGCCTGTTCGATTTGGGGCGAAATTTTTTTCCACAAATCCTAGCACCGAATAATAAGAATCCGCCTAGATTTCAGTTGGAAATGGCGGCCTCCGTCGACGAGTTGAAGACGACGATGTAGGCCATGGCGAAGCAGTTCGCCGGGTTCCAAGACATGATGTCCACCGCCTTGCACAAGCTTGGAGCGCTCGAGACCTGGAAGGAGACGGCGGATGGGTCGCTCGGCACCTTGTTATAGAAGACCACAACGATGGCGACTCGGGTCGAGGAGATGGCGTCGCATGTTTCCCACCTCGAGTTTCGTCTTCCACCACCAACGCTGCCCGCGCCTCCACCTCACTAGAGCGCGCAGCACCATCCGCCACCAGCTGCGGCGGGCCTCGACCTCAACACGGCTCCCGGAGCATCATCAAGTGTGACGCCTCCGTGACTGAACTCACCCATGGGCCACGGCGATGACAATCAAATCCAGGATGCTGCCGTTGGAATCCTTGGATTTCCCCAGCCTCGCTCGGACAACAGTACGCTCTATGGTCCCGTTCCCCAACCACTTCCAGTTCAGGCTTCTACTTCTGATGAGGATTCGGGACATCACAATCCCCCATTTCCGAAGATGGAATTCCCCAAATTCGATGGATCTAACCCCCGTTGGTGGCGTGATCAATGTGAACTTTATTTTGAGGTATATGCCGTCCATGCGACCATGAAGACACACTTCGCCGCGCTGAACTTCAAGGAGCTCGTGGCGACTTGGTTGCAGACCGTGCAGAGGTGTGGAAGGTTTGCCGAATGGGAGCGGTTGTGCGAGCCGGTGATGGCAAAATTTGACAAGGATCAGTACGAGGTACTTCTATGGCAATTCAACGCCCTGAAGCAGACTGCCACGGTGCTGCAGTACCAGGCGGCGTTCGAGAAGCTGGCCCATGGCGTATTACTCTACAACCCGACGTACGACACCTTCTTCGTCACGTGGTTTGTGGGTGGTCTCCGCGATGACATCAGGTCCGCGCTGCTGCTTCACCGGCCTTGCGGCGTCGACACCGTGAGTGCTCTAGCGCTGATTCAGGAACAAGAACTGGGGCAGGAACATTCGAAGTCATCTGGGCGGGATTTCACCAGATCGACTGTGTGTTCGGGGATTGGTGCGGACAAGCCAAAAGCGGTGGACGCAACCAAACCTGTGATCAAGACTCATAAAACAGAAGCTGAGGACAAGCTTGCCAGCCTCAAGTCCTTCAGGAGAAGAAACGGATTATGCTTCAAATGTGGTGAGAAGTGGAGCCCTGCTCATACTTGTCCCCCTCACATTTCATTACATGTATTGGAGGAGTTCCTGGATGCCTTGGTCATTGTGCAATCTAATGATGATGATGAGAGTGAGGAAGAATCTGCTGTAGAAGAACAGGAAGTGCTAGCTGTCCAAACTGAACCTAATCCTAAAGCAGTCAATAGGCAGACACTGAAATTATTGGCCCAAATTGGGAAGCACAAGGTACTGATCTTGGTTGATTCGGGCAGCATTGGTACTTTTGTGAGTGAACAATTGGTATCTCAATTGAAACTGCAAATAACAGCATGTGAACCTACTACTTATAAAGCAGCAGATGGTGGACTCATGTTGTGTGATCAGAAAGTGGCCCAGTTACCTTGGTTCATTCAGGGTCACAAATTTGTTTCAGATGCTAGAGTGCTTCCTCTGAAATGCTATGATCTCATTCTAGGAGAGGATTGGCTAGAAGATTGTACCCCATTGTTGATTGATTACAAGTTGAAGACCATGCAGTTTGTGTATCAAGGCAAGTCAATCAAGCTGCAAGGAGTGGTGAATGATGCTACTCAGTGCAATCCAATTAGTGCACAGAAGTTGAAAGGTTTGCTAAAGCATGGGGCTGTCTCTCATTGTGTTCAGTTGCCCAATTCCATGGATGCCATTGCTGACACAATCAATGATTCAGAAAAAAATATTCCAGAAGCAGCAACAGGCTTGCTTGAGCAGTACTAGCATCTATTTGTAGAACCAGTTGGCTTACCCCCAAAAAGAGCAGCAGATCATAGCATTCCTTTAATACCTGGAGCTCAACCAGTCAAAGTTAGACCTTATAGATACTCCCCAATTCAAAAGACTGAGATTGAAAAGCAATTGCAGTAAATGCTATCTCAAGGAGTAATAAGACCCAGCACAAGCTCTTTTGCCTCTCCTGTGCTCTTAATCAGAAAGAAAGAAAGATGGAACATGGAGATTCTGCATTGACTATAGACACTTGAATGCCATTACTATCAAGCATAAGCACCCTATGCCTGTGGTGGATGAGCTGTTAGATGAGTTAGCTAGCTCCAAGTGGTTTACTAAACTGGAATTTAGATCTGGATATCACCAAATTTGCATGGCTGCAGGAGAAGAGTACAAAACTGCCTTTCAAAGTTTCATGAATATCATCTTTGCTCAATTGCTTAGGAAAGGAGTCCTGGTCTTCATATGGATGATATCCTGGTGTATTCTGAAACATTGGAACAGCATGTGGCTTTGTTACAGAAGGTGTTTAGCATTCTTGAGCAGCATCAATTCTTCATCAAGAAGTCTAAGTGCTCTTTTGCCAGACCGTCAGTGGAGTACTTGGGGCATGTCGTTTTTGCAGCTGGTGTGGCAACAGACAGTTCAAAAATTCAGGCAGTTAGTTTGTGGCCAACACCAAAAATAGTCAAACAACTGAGAGGGTTCCTTGGATTGACTGGATACTATAGAAAATTCATCAAACACTATGGCATGATCACTAGACCTCTTACTGAGCTCCTCAAGAAGAATGTTCCATTTTAGTGGACAACAAATGCTGACACTGCTTTTGAAACACTCAAGAAACAATTAGTAGTTGCCCCAGTGTTAGCTGTGCCTGACTTTAACAAGCAATTTGTCATTGAGACAGATGCTAGTGACCTGGGTATTGGAGCTGTTCTGATGCAAAACCAACACCCAGTTGCATACTTGAGCAAGGCCTTGGGTCCAAGAAATCAAGCTTTATCTGTATATAAAAAAGAGTGCATGGCCATTTTACTGGTAGTGGAGAAGTGGAGGTCCTATCTTCAGCATCAACCATTCAGAATCAGGACTGACCATAGAAGCTTGCAACACTTAACTGAGCAAAGAATGGCTACAAAACTGCAGCACAAAGCTTTAATCAAGCTTATGGATCTCCAGTATACAATTCAGTATAAGAAAGATGCAAACAATAAGGCTGCTGATGGTCTATCAAGATGTGACCACACAGTTGAGGTGCAGGCTATGTCTGAATGCATTCCTACCTGGATCCAAAAACTGAAAGAAGGGTATGAAGAAGATGAGCAGGCTAAGCAGTTGATGAGGGAGTTGGCTATATCACCTGAAGCTCATCAGAATTATACCTTGGAGGAAGGTGTGATAAGGTACAAAAGCGGGGTTTGGGTAGGCAATAACACCACTGCACAGCAACACATTTTGATTACCATGCATGCTAGTGGTATAGGAGGCCATTCAGGAGTTAGTGCTACATATGCAAGAATAAAGCAACTGTTTGCCTGGCCCTGTCTGAAACAGTCTGTGCAGGATTTTGTGAAAGGGTGTCAGATATGCTAGCAAGCTAAAACTGAGAGAATCAAATCTCCTGGGCTTTTGCAACCATTGCCAATACCTGATCAAGAATGGGAAATTATCAGCATGGATTTTATAGAAGGCTTACCAACTTCTGATCATTACAATGCAATGCTGGTGGTGATTGATAAATTCAGTAAATATGGCCATTTCATTCCCATCAAACATCCATTTATAGCACTGCAGGTGGCTCAGCTTTTCATGAATCATGTTTATAAGCTGCATATATGGTTTACCGAAGACAATCATCTCGGACAGGGATAGAGTGTTTACCAGCAATGTATGGCAACAGTTGTTTCGGCTGTCAGACACCAAGCTTATGATGAGTTCGTCATATCATCCACAGACGGATGGGCAGACCGAGCGACTAAACCAGTGTGTTGAGGGTTTCTTGCGTTGCACAGTCCACTTCTGTCCACGGCAATGGAGCAAATGGATATCAGTGGCCGAATTCTGGTATAACACTTCCATACATTCAGTCCTGGGTAAGTCACCATTTGAGGTGCTCTATGGTTATACACCTCGCCAACTGGATATTGCCAATGTTCAGTTAAGCGCCTTGCCAGATTTGGAGCAATGGCTTACTGACAGAGAATTGCTCTCTCAGCTGGTTAAACAACAGTTACTCAGAGCACAGCAACGGATGAAATCGCAGGCGGATAAGAAGAGAACAGAGCGTGAGTTTGCTGAAGGTGATTCAGTTTTTCTGAAATTGCAACCGTATGTGCTGTCGACGGTGGCAAATCGCTCAAATCAAAAGCTGGCCTTCAGGTTTTATGGACCTTACAAGATCCTGCAGAGTGTGGGGAAGGTGGCATACAAGCTTGATCTGCCAGCAAATGCTAAGATTCACCCAGTTGTACATGTGTCACAACTGAAAGCTCATGTGCCACCATCAACAGCAGTAAGTACTGACCTTACTACTGTCAGTTCTGATCCAGATAGAGTTTTGTGGCCTCAAAGGGTTCTGGACCAGCGCACTATCATTCGTGGTGCCAAGGAGAATCCCCAGATGCTCATTCAATGGCATGGATAACCCGAAGACATGGTGACGTGGGAGGATGCTCATCTTCTGTCGAAGAATTTGTCGACTGATACATCTTGAGGACAAGCTGTTGTCTGAGCGGGGGGAGATGTTATGGCTATGGGCCATAGTCGGAGTCTGTATTAGTTGGCCTTCGGCCGTAGGCGTGTGTTGGGCCGGAGCCTGTATCCGAGGGTGTGCGTGTCGGTGCCAGCGGCAGATATAAGACGAGCCCACTCCTCTGTAACGGCAACGAAGAACAGATAACTGAATTCCCCGTCTAATCAATCCTCCCTCTCAGAATTCAGCCGAGCTCTATCCTGTTCTTCCCAATTTCTTGCTACGTTTCCCTCCCAAACTCCATTCAACTACCTAGGATCGTTACACAAACAAAAATGACAGAGACCAAAGATTTACAATAATGTGGTGTCTATCCACATCCACGACTGTGGAGATTTGGCAGCGAAATATGCCATGTCTATGGATGGCAATGGCACGATTGCCAAGCAAATTCGAGGCGGCATGTTGCGAGAAGAACGAATAATCCCGACTCCTCCCAATCCTATTTTTTCCCCAGTTTCTATCTACCATAGCTTGCACCATGAGTACAGAGGCATTAACAATTGCCCAGCTGTTTCTTCACGCATGCTTTTATAGCATTACCATGAGTTGCTCCTTCTTCATTCTGTATTTAAGAGCCAACTACTCCAATACATACAGTTTACTGTCCGCACTAGAGTAAATAAATATACAGAAGAACCTTTCATCCAGTTTGCAAAAAACATAGCACTATATATAATAAAAAATTCACGGCATTTGTTTTAAGTATTATGTATTCGCTTGCCGTGTATAAAACGCATCAGCCAGAAGCCCTGTGAACGCAAGCCTACATCACAGACATCTTGTCACACAAACCAAAAGAGATGCAAATCTAAGAGCAACACCATATTTTCTTTGGCGCCTCGTATTATGAGCTAGGAAGATACTTTTCCTTTGTTTTAATTTGCACTTTAGTTTCATATAAATTCATAATTTTTATACTCGGATAGAGACAAGTGTCAATAAAAAAATCAAGTAGTGATTTGATGTATAACTTACAAAATGAAACTACCTTCATTGCTCAAACAGATGACAAAACTCTTATAGGACATGTGTTCAAACTTCAAAGGAATGGATTTCCTGTTACTATTAGCATCCAACCATACGTTGGATGATTAGCAGGCATCATGTGAGGTGGGAGGTTCTGAGCTTAGAGCCTATTTTCTGCAAAAATAAAAAGAAAATAAAAATATATGCAAGTGGTCTTGTAATAGGAGCTAGAAATAGGTATGACTATCCAAGCTCGATCTGGCTCTAGGTATAGAATATATGTTTTTTCATTTTCCTTTTTGGGTATAACTATCCAAGTGGTCTAGTAATAGGAACTAGCACTCATAGTCTCAAATATATATGTGATTTACATACATCGGGCTTAGGGCGAGAATGGAGACGATGGGGAGGAGGCTTGTTCGTGGAGAGCTTAGAGGCTCCTCGGTGATGTAAACTGGTCAAACGGGCCACTCCTGTAAAAGATGGTCTTACTTGACGGAACTACTACTGACGTGGAATCTTGATTTTTCCTTGTGCAGGGTAATCTTAATGCTATCTCAGATGTAACTGACTTTTTTAACCTCTCGATTAATGACCAGATTATAGCCCTACCCTCTCCTGAAATCTCAATATCTCACAAAATATGCATTAATCGTGCTCCCTGCTGCTGATGCTCAGTTGATCAGTCGTACAGATGATGACATACAGATCTCTCCTAGCTTGCATACATTTTGTCTTTCTAATTAACAGCACAATATATAGTGTCTTAGGTTTGTCGGTCTATATTGTGATTCAGAATGGCCCCTCGCGCGCTAGGGATGGATATCAATATCCACTATAGGAAACTGGCTCTTTGCCGACTGCAATTTTCTTTGCCAACTGTTTTTTTTTCGACACTCGGCAAAGAGGTCCCTTTGCCAACTGGAATTTCCTGCAGTCGGCAAAGCAGGATTTGCCGACTGCCTAGATTTGCCGACTACCAGGCAGTTGGCAAAGCCATGGATTTGCCGACTGCCAGGCAGTTGGCAAAGAATTGCAGTCGGCAAAGGCAGGCCATGGTTGACGCCATCCACACCGTCACCTTTGCCGACTGCCACTCCGTCAGCAGTCGGCAAAGGCGCAGGCTTTGCCAACTGCCATCCTCCCTGGCAGTCGGCAAAGAATTTTTATTTTTTTTTTATTTTCGATCCCAGTTTTTTGTGTTGCCTTGATACAGTAAGTACATGATATATTCCAAGTTTGGGATCATTTTGATTTATTTTGCTATATTCCGTAGATTTTTTCTGTTTCTTTGATTTTTTCCGGCAGCTCCAGATTTGAACTGCAGGTACATGAAATAATGGAATCCGGCCATTCAGAAAATGATATTCATGATGTTTGGAGCATGTTGAGGCCGTGTGCGGGGCCTCGCGTGAAATTTCGACCGTGTTGGTGTCGGAACACGCCGAGCCACGCGCGTGAAAAGTGTTTTTAAATTTTATAAAATCGAAATGGAGTCCGAAAATGACGAAACTTGACGACGTGTCTTGTCATCGCATGCGGAGGCTGTGGTAAAAATTTGAGAAAGTTTCGAGCAAGTTTCGACGAGGAGGAGGAGGAGGTGTTGGTGCGCGGGTCGTCCAGTAGGGGGTCCCAGCCCCCCAGCGGACGTCGCCAGGCGACCAGGAGGCTGCCGTTCTCGTCCTCGCAAGGGGGGACGACGTCGCGTGACGACGAGCGCGGCGGCGACGACGACGACGACGATGACGACGACGACGGCGACGACGCGCCTACACCAGGCGAGACGGCTTCGACTTCGTCAGGCGTGGCCAAGGTGTACTCGCGCGGGCCCACGCAGCTTCCTAGGGTGCGGCCGCAATTCCACCAGCGCCCGGTGATCACACCCGTGGGCCAGACGTAAGTAACCATTATTGATTTCACTACTTGTTCATATGACATGTCAAAAATCGAACTGAAGACTAACAATTGTTCTTAATGACTCGTGCAGTTTCTGGAAGATTGTGAGTGGAGCAGGTCAAGCACGCCATATCAATGGCATCCAGGGCCTCCTGATTAAGGAGTACTACCCTGGCCTTGTCAACGTCAACGGCGAGATGAAGGTGCCCACCAAGTGGTCCCACTTCTACCTTGTCGAGGAGGGTGGCGAGACCATCGCGGCAAAGATAAAGAGGGAGTTTTGGGTGAGTCTTTCATCGCACCGCATTGCTAAATAGTATGCATTCGTCGGACTTCTTGCAAAAAGGAAATGCTACATGATGTGTCTGTGTGCAGGACTTCTTCACGTGCGAGGAGGGTAAAGCGGCCCAGGCAGCGCGAGTGTAGGAGGCGGTCTGCAAAGATCGTCTCAAGGACCTGTACCATGAGGCGCGCATACAGGCCATCCGCGACTTCCACGCCAACGTGCTTGGAGAGAACATCAAGAAGCCCCAAATCCGCCAGAGAATGAACTCGAGGGAGGCCGACCTCACCCAAGCGCAATACGAGCAGGTAATTAAGTATGACAACATTCGTTCAGATTCCTTTAGTGAAACATTACACTAATCTTCTCGCATGTCAAATACTTGATGTCATGCAGGTGTGTCCGTCATGGTGCGACAACCACAGGGAATGCTGGACGGAGATTGTGCGCATGTGGCGCACGGATGAGGCGTACGCGAGGCGCGCCGACCGTCAGGGCCGCCGCGCGCAGATGCGAGGGGTGTCACACCACCAAGGGAATCAGCCCCTCCCCCAGTTCGTGACAAGATGGGTATGCGTCCGTTCATGTCTTAATCCTTGCGCTCAATTATCAATACTTGTAACCATGTTTGTGTGTTTCAATGCAGACGCAGACGCACGGTGGGCAGGAAATCAACGAGTACACCACGTACCTCCTCTCTCACAAGGGCAAGGCGACGGATCCGAACAACGTCTACAACCCGAAGGACGGGCCCGATGCGTACACCAACCCCACTGCCTACGAGAAGGCCACCGAGTACACCGTCGCGGCTCGCCAGCGCTACGGGGAGACGTTCGACCCCACCGCCGAGCCCCTGGACACAGACCTCCTACAGAGGTTGGGACCAGGGAAGCAGCACGACCGCTACTACATGGCCCATAGCGCCCTCGACCCGTCCCAGGTTCCTACGCTGACCTAGGTTCGATCCACGCCCACGAGCTCCAGCGACATCCCCGTAGCGCCCCGGCGGCAGTCAGCGTCACAGGTAAGTGCCGTTTCGTTCGTCGTTCACTCGTTTCGCACCTGTACATACAATCAACACTGCGGATGTAATATTGCAGGCCCAGATGGAGGCCAAGATGGAGGAGAGGATCGCCACGTTGCACGCGCAGATGATAGCGCAACAGATGGCTTACCAGCAAAGCCTGCAGCAGCACTACAACACTCAGATGCAGAACATGGCCAGCTTCTTCCAGTCCATGCATACGCCCGGGGCGTCTACACCACCTCCTCTTCCAATGTTCGCTCCACCGCCTCCTCCTCCAGAGTTTTTTCCTGTGCCTGCTCCTGTCGCTCCTGGAGGGACCCCGGTGAGTATATTGACTCTTGCTTTAACTTGTGCGTCCATGCTGCAGATACTAATGACATCACTTGGCGTTTAACTTGTGCAGGTACAGTCGGCGGGTTCGAACCCGTCTCCTGGAGGTCCCGGCCATCAGATGATGTCGTATCCACCACCTGCACCCTATCCACCGTATCCACCTCCGCGTGGCCCTCCTCCGACGTACTCGTGGCCGCCGGTGCGCGGAGGGTGGCAGTACGCGCAGGCGCCTCAGTTTGGTCCAAGGGGGTTTCCGTGGGCAAACCCTGGGGGCTCTGGGGGCAGAGCGGACGACGAGACCGGGGACGGCGCGACGAGCTAGGTACTTGTCGATTCTGTTATCATGTATCCACCGTATCGTCGAAGTTGTTGTCATGTATTTCTTTTCTTCGTTATGGACCTAGACTTGTTATGTTGAACTTCGTGTGATGGACGTCGACTTGTGGTGTTCGACGTGTTGGACTTCATGTGATGGTTGTAATGCACTTGTGTGGTTGTTATTGTGACATATATGTGAGATATATGTGATGTTGTGCGTTATTGTGATATATGTGGTGATGTTGGCGACAAATGTGATGAAATTGTGATATAAATGGTGCTACCGCTGCTTCTGGTGAAATTGGATTATAATTTGTGATTTTGCAGGGTTTTAATGCGAGAAAACAGAAAACAAAAGCAAAAAAAAAATCCAGCTTTGCCGACTGTTTACAGTCGGCAAAGCTGGGCAAAAAAACCCAGGACAGAATCTTTGCCGACTGCAACTCCGAAAGCAGTCGGCAAAGAACATTTCAAAAAAAATATTTTCTTTCTTTGCCGACTGCCGAGCTGCCGGCCAGTCGGCAAACAATTTTTGAAAAAATAATTCTTTGCCGACTGCCGAGGAACCAGCAGTCGGCAAAGCCTGCCGTCAGGGCTGACGGTGCCACGTGGCTATGCCGACTGCTGGCGTGGCAGTTGGCAAAGGATTTGCCGACTGTGTGCCACGTGGTAGTCGGCAAATCCGCCTTTGCCGACCCAGGCTTTGCCGACTGCTCTTTGCCGACTGCCACGTGGCTTTGCGGTCAGCAAAGCCTTTGCCGACTGGGTTTATGCCTTTGCCGACCGGGGCAAGCAGTCGGCAAAGAGGCGTTTTCCTGTAGTGATCAGGCTGTCATCAGCACGAGCTTGGACAGAAAATGTTTTAGAAAATGTTCCAATGCCTCACAAGACTCGGTACAACCATGAATATTGCCATATATGCTTGACATAATCGCTGGGTGACCAAAGCAGTCTGTCTTACATGACATTTTTCTATGGGAATCCACGCACATGCTCAATAGTTTTTGATGCTCAATAGTTTTTTTTTTCATATTCCACTTAGGCACAATGAGTACTGCCATTCAAGTTAATGTGCAGCCACCGTTGTATCATCCCTCCTGGAAAGGTTGCACACAAAGCCTACAGTCACACTTTATAATATATATATATAAAACCATATATAGGAGCTGTCAAGGGCGTGGATGGTCGCCTTGCAGGAGCAGTGTTGCCTTGCTATCCAGTAGACAGACAAACGGAGAGGCATAGGTCAGTGTTCGAGCGATCTCATATTTCAATGCTCATGTTGCATGTGATTATTGTCTAGATTACCCGAGTAACACAGCTCAGTGGATGGTTGAAACCCATCTGGGTTCGGGAATCAATTGGCTCTAGGATTTCGTACCATGGAGAACCGAAGAATTTGCAAATGTTGATCTGCCCTAAATACAAAATTCTGATGAATACAAAATACAAGGGTACTCTAAACACAAACCTTGGGCCCTCCCAGCCCTTTTGGAGAATATATCGATCATGAAACGGGCATCAATTGGTCAAAAAAAGCTTTTGAGGATGGCTACAGCTAAAATTGTTCCCTGTTCGAGTTTCCCTGACGCTTCATCGTGGATTCACCTTGCCATCCTTGCAATGGCAGGAACCTGACATATGCAAGAAACCTTGCCCAACTTCAAGCCTGATGATCTGCAGAAGTGATATCTTCTGAAGACGATTGTAATCTCGGCAAGACGTCGTGACATAATTCCTGCAAAAATATCACTGAGCAAATAAGCTTGATCACTATTTTTCTAGGGAAAGAAACGGCATTTACAATGTCTACTGGCATCATCAAAAGGACCTGATCAAAAGTGTAACACTCACCTCATATGCATGCCAGGATGAGTGCAATGTGAAGGACCATTTGGTTCACAGCTTCTTAAGATGGCACTTGTCAGACGCCCGGACCTGCCAATCAACAGGCAGATCATAGAGCGAGTAGGACCCAAGTAGAAACAACTGAAGTTGCTCCAGCGAATAGAGTAGTACTTTCATGTTGGCTACTGAAATTTCATTGAATCAACTGAATCTTTGTGCCAAAACTGCTGCTATGCCAAGTTTGACCCAATAAACTAAAGGAACATTAGGACTTTAGGAGATTCACATAAGCTGACTAAATTTTGTTTCTCAAATATGCAGGAGAGCTGCAGATTTTTGCAATAAAGAAGAAATGGTCGATACCAAGCTGACTATATTATTTATAACTGAATTTCGAAGATTGATAGTAGTGAAGCTCTTACTGTTGTCACTAGAAAGAGTTAGGCAAGCTTGCACTTCAGCAGTTGAGTAGCATACAATTTATGGCTCATCAGAAAAGAAATTGCACTCCTGTGACATGGAAAGGCTAAGTAAAAATATAACACAGTAAAAGTAAGGAAAAAACTACAATATCTAATTATCTATATTGCTACCTTACGTGTTTGAGAATAGCTATCTTGTAATGTTGTCATTCAGTTTTTCGATCAGTCTTCGCTGCATTTAAGAAAGAAAAGAACAAACTCGTGAAGGAAATTCCCATTGCATTCTCAAACACTGGAAGCAAAACATAAGGAAACAGGTTTTCTTATAGCTTAATAATGAGAATTTAAATTACTTGTGCATGGGTGAGTTCCAGTCACTTCAAAATCTTACTTATTGGTAATTCAATTAACAAGTAACAGTTCATTATTTGCAAATGCACATCTTGTTCAAGTGATTGGTGTGTATGCCATTGGTGTGCATCCCATTTATATCTAAAAAACTTGTTCCAATGTAGCATTTCATTTATTTCGTCAAGATAGTAAGATTTACTAAGGAAAAAATTACACAGCTATAAAATATGGAAGTGATACATGCTATTATCATGGAGAGTTCAGAGCAACTCTGTAACTTACTGAGCAGCAGCATGAGTTGACTGATATCTGTATCATTTAAGATCTCCTTCATTTTTCTTTTCGGTTGTTGTGTCCGGAGTCTTTGGATTATTCGTAACAATTTTGTTTTCAACAATGTTGCATGAGATGGATAGTGATTTACAAAGCAGTGGATTGGCCAGCTTTGGAGGCAATGAAAGAAGGTTTGATCCACCAGTTGGGCATGCTGGCATCTTCTCCAGATGATGGTGTTAATCAGGGTTCGTAGTTTCTTTTGCTTAGGCGTCTGGTGCTTAGGGTGTTGTGTTTACCTGGTAAGGAGTTCTTCTGGCATGGTAGTGGTTTTAGAGTGAGTTCGGGCCCAGTGTCCCCTTCTTTATTGTTGAAACTAGATGGGACTTGATGAAACCTCTGTTAAGCAGGCATCCCCAGCAAAATACGTTCTATACTTTAATATAAGGACGGCCAAAGTGGTCTTTTGGTCTAATATAAAAAAACGACAGCAGTAACAATTCAATTGTGTCTCAACAGCTTGAACTGATTTAACATGATTTGAGGATACCAACAAAGCACACCAGTCCCACAAGATGAACTGTGAGGTGGCTTTAGTTTACTACGGCTGCAGGCAATAGTCCAAAGCATTAGGTTCAGTTGACAGCAGACTTAGAAAATAATATGCAACATGCAGTTCAAGATTTCATACTTAAGAACCTGAACAGACGAAGGTGCATGTACTTAACAATACTGAGTTTGGCCACTGCAATAGCAGACTATTGTCATAACTACCACAATTCTTGCCTACAAATGTTCCAGGGCCACATTGGGTTCAAAGGAGATGCATTTACAGTTCACAAGCATCCCATATTTGCACACGCCCAGTTATCGCTGTAGATTTATAGTATCTGGCAGATGTGACTTTCTGATCGTCGGCCAGCATATTTGCACACCCATTGTTCGCTGGTAGGTTATTTCTAGACCCAGGGCTTTACTCCATTTCCATTACAAAACGGAAATAACAGAGTTTGGGACCGTTGGCTGGCAGATGTCTTTCTGATAGTTAGCTGGTTGGTCAGAGATTCAAAACTAAATAAACGATGCACCTTTTGGTCAATGCTCGTGAATATATATTTCGAAGCATCTTTTGGTCAATGCTCTTGAAAGTATACATTCAAAATAAATATTTTATTTTTCTGAATCATTTCTAATGCCTCAAACATGGGCACTCGACATTCTTAAATCCGAATGTCCAAAGTAGCACCTACAATTGCAACGTCATTATTTTTTTTCCTCAGGGAACATGAAAACTTGCAATATAGTATAACTACCTTTGGCAAAGGATTTTCTAACAGCAGGAAGACACACCAAACTCCCCTTGTGCAACAGTGAGTTTTGAGAAAGCTTTAACATGATTAGAAGGATGCATAGCACAAAGACCTGATGTTCCCTGCTTGTGCACTGCAGATTAAAATACGTAGTGCTCATGTCAATGCAAGGAGCACTTGTGGAACATAGTAGAAGTAAAAATGACTTTTGCGAGGTTAGGAAAGAACAAAGAACAATGATCTTGCACTAGTATAATCTAATCTCAGAATTCTATTATATTAGCTAGGCGGCTCCAATGGAGATGATCTACAAAAAGAAGTGGCATTATGGAACCAACTGAGGTTAGCTTCTGTTTCAATGTAATAAAAATAGGAATGCTGCGGATACTGAGGATGCATACGGACATAAGGTTAATCCAATTCCCATAGTTATGCTAACAGAATACATCGAAGCAGACAGTAAGTTACCATGTTGTACAACAAATTAGCCCAGCATTGAGAAACCAAGCTTGGATATCAGAGTTCAGATCTTTTAAATATTGTTAGAGTTACAAACATATGGATGCAAAATCTTCCACACCAACATCTAAGAAGTAAAAAGGCAAGTATCTAAAGTTCGACAATCTGAGAAGTACTATTCTAGTAAACATTCAAAATCCATGTTTCTGCAGAACTGATAAATAAATTCAGAATGAATATACTGTAGATGCGGCTTATTCTATAGCAGTGCACTAAGACAACTTGTAAGTAGTTGGAGCATGTTTTGCAAGCTGCAAGGCATTCTAAAACTGCTAAACTCGCACTTCAGTATTCTGTGAGTGAGAAAATTCTCTCTTAATAGTTTTTCCTCAACTCCAATATAAACAGTTGAAACTTCTTCATGACTAAAGAAAAAAAACATCCAAATGATTAACAGAAAAATCAGGTTGCAGATTAACAAAAATGCAGATCAATCTTGTAAGTACGGTATGGGAGTATTGGGTGATCTTTCATGTAGAATACTAACCAGTTTATGTACAGGGTGTTAGGAACGTCCTGAGATGTTCATGCTATATAGATACATGAGAATCCAGTCGTTTGAACAATCTACCAAATCGAACAATAACCCTGCATAGTAGCAGAAAACGAGTGCGTTATTTGGAAGGCAACCATAACTGTAATCAAATGAACCAAAGATTAATGACTGATATTTAATTATTTATAAGGTTAGGAGGAGCAAGGGAAATTGGTGGGCAGGAAGTCCACCTATTTGTTACCTTTGGGTTAGTCAGGCACTGACTATTGGAATTGTTCCTATCAACTTGCGGCACCACCTTCTTAGCTCCTCGCTTCCGCTCCAACGGACATCCAATTGTTGTACTGAACTTGGAAGGTCATCCACATTTGGCAGCGATCGGATGGCTGGGCAGCCATTGATCGTTAGTTTTTGCAGTGAACTTGGGATGCACTCCTTTGGCATTGACCGGATGACTGGACAAACCTGTATCCTCAACTCTTGAAGTGAACTTGGGAGGCCGTCCTTGGGCAGCGACTGCATGGCTGCACAATTCAAGAGTTCTAATATCTTGAGGTTGGGAAGTCTGTGCAGCCCTGCAGGGAGGCACTGCAGCTTGTTGCACTCCCAAAATGAGATCGTCTCGAGGGAGGTGAGAAGCTGAAAGGCCTCCTCTTGGTGCTTTGTGAACCGCTCCAGCTCCACCTCTTTGTTCCCCCAAAACTCCAATTCGGTGAGCGAGCAAGAGAGCATGGCACAGATGGGCGCAGCAAGGAGTCCCGCGACGTCATCCACCACCACCTTAAGCTTCTGCAGTTTGGGGGAAGAGGGTGGAAACTCGAGTTCATGCGGCAGCGAGGGCTCGGGAACAACAAAGAAATTGGGAGTTCGGAACACGGATAATTTGGTGAGGCGACCTAGGGCGAGATGCCGGAGTCCCTCTCCCCGTCTTAAATCTTCAAAACCATATATGGATAATTCTGTGAGAGAGGTGAGGTTTGAGAGAGGCAGCAGCGTCTCCATGCCCTCCACGCCTCGAAGAGTGAGGTCTTCTAGGGAGGCTGGGAAGGGGAAACAAGGAGTCGATGAGGATGACGAACTCAAGGAGAGGAACCTGGGGCAACCAGATATCTGCAACCATTGGAGGGGCAGACCTTGGAGCCCGCCTCTGCCGCCGGCTTCGGTGTCGCCGTCGATTGAATCGGGGCAGAGAACCAATTTTGGGCAGCCCGAGATCCACAAACGTTGTAGCTGGGGAGGCAACAGTAGTAGCGCTGCTGCTGATGCTACTTCCTCCTCTCCTCTTGTGCCTTGCTGCTGCGCAAACTGTGCTTGTGCTTCTGTACTCTGGTGGTTCGCAACACCCAGCCCTGTTAACTTTTCACAGTTCTCCAATCCCAGGTAACGGAGATTTGGCGAGCAAGACAACAAACGGGTCAATTGCTCCCCGCTGCCACCATACTGCCTTATCTCGAGGAATTCGACTGGAAATTGATACCCCGCACAATCATCACCTTCAGGCAGCAAAAATGCATTACTCGTATCACATATTGTGAGGGTCTTAAGAGATGATAGCAATTGCAGGTGATCTAGTGAAAGAGGAGGGCACCTCCTGACCTCTAACTCTTTCAGTTCGGATAGGCTATGGAAGCCTACCACCATCCAGAAAGCATTGTCTAAATCATCCTTTCCCTCAATTCTGATGCCATATTCAGACTTATAGTTTTTTTCATAAACCAATTTCTCCAAGCCCGAACCAACTTGTGTAATCCTGGCCGAGCACGTGGTGCTAGACCAAGGAATACAAGGCAATGAGGATAATTTTGGACAATCTGCAATTTCAAGTTCTTCAAGTTTAGGGAAACAAGTCATGTGATCCTCATGCTCCGGCTCACATTCAATATGATGTTTGAATGGTAACTCCATGAGTTCAGTGCAATCTTTTATCACTAGTACTTTTAGTTCAGAGAACAACTCATGAGGGCCACTTACTATCCATTTTTTCAATTTTGGGATCTTAACTAGCTCAAGCCTCTTCAAATTCTTAAAGCTTTGGCCCGGTATACTCCACTGGCACTCATCCCCGTGTTCATTGATTAACCACAACACTCCCAGAGGTGGAAGCTTTTCCCAAGACACATCATCAAGTCGGAGAAATTCTAAATTCTTAACTGAGAGGTCTGCACCAAGCCATGAAGGACAAGTAGCGCCTCCATGCCCTCTAATGACTAGCTCAACAAGATTGCTACATGGCTTAAGGCTTTCAAGAACATGTTCTTCTCGTGCAGATTCCTTGTTCAATCGACCACTATCCCAATGTAATGTTAACTTGTGTAGATAGGTTTTCATAAACAATTTGGCCTCAGCTGCTTCTTCCTTTGTTTCAACCTTTTCAAGATTATAAATGCCCAATACGTCAAGCTCTTGTAGTTGTGCTAGTTGTTTTAACTCAAAACCATTGTTTTCTTTCTTAGCTTCGAATCTAAGTTCTCGTAGAAGTGCCAGGTTCCCCACATTAAAAATGTCTCCAGGAAGTATACCACTGCTAATAAAATGTTGCATGTTAACGAGGTTGCTTAAATGTCTTGATGGAACAGAGCAGGTCCATGATTCATTGTGTATGATCTTCAAGTGATATAGTCTCGAAATTGTTGCTGGTAGATTTATTTCTAGTGAAGTTTCACTCGTGATCCTTAGGTAGCGAAGATGGATGAGCTTTGAAAAGTTGCACAACATATCCTCCGTGGTATATGATGACAAATAAATAGCACGAAGGGCTCTAGCTTTCTCAAATAAATCACAAAAAGTCTTGGCAAAGCTTCCATATTGGTCTCCAAACACCATAACAGTACGCAGGTTTTCAACTTTCAATTTTTTACCAAGTGCAATCAAGTCATTTTTATAGTACTTCAAGGTCTCTATGTCCATGACGTCTTTGTTATCTATAATGATAGACAAGTGACGTACATCTTGGCGAATGTGTACTGACTTCACGTTAGAACTACATATGCTGAGACATTCAAATGATGAAATATTCACTGCTAGATCATGTAGTAGGTCATGGACAACATAATAAGCACGGCCATCGTTTCTTTTATTCTTTTTAAAAAAACCATGATCAACCAAGTCATCTAAATAGCTCTGTCCAACATCATCAATTCTTCCATTCGAGTCACATGGATGAACAATATCTAGTCCTATCCACAAGTGAACCAACTCTTTGCTACCAAACTCATAGTCTTCAGGAAACAAAGCACAATAGTAAAAGCACTGTTGCAGATGGAAAGGAAGATAATCATAGCTAAGCTTTAATGCAGGCATAATGTCATTGCTATCTTTTTCGAGTTCCCATTCTTTGCTTTGTAGAACTTGATTCCAATGTTTCAGTGTTGGTTGGTCTCTTAGTAATCTTCCCACAGTTTTTGCTGCAAGAGGAAAACCTTTCAATTTGCTCACTATTTTCTCCCCAATTTCAAATAATTTTTCTGTGTCACCTTCCCATGGTTTCTGATCAACAAAGACACAAGCTTCAAATAAACGCATGAAATCTTTGTGCTCTAAGCGTCCCATTTCTATAGGACAATCAACAGTCTGTATAACCATATTTGCCACCTTTGGAAATCGAGTTGTCACTATAACCATATTGCCTTTTCCACCCGCTTTTATAAATGGTGCTAATAGCTTTTTCCATTCTTCCTCATGACACTCCCACATATCATCTAGTACAAGCAAAAACCGTTTACCTTTCAAGTTTTGTTCAATTAGCTCTTGATCACCACTGTTACCTTTTTTTTCACCACCAACTATAGTAAGAATGTCTTTCACAGCTTCCTTTGTCAACCTACTAGCATTAAAATTGAGAGAGACACATATCCAAATTGGGACCTCAAAATGGCTCTTCACATCTTTATATACTTGTTGTGTGAAAGTTGTTTTCCCAATTCCCCCAGGACCAACAATCGGGAGCACAACAAGTTCATTATTAGCAAAATAGTCACCATGGATAATGCTACGCACAACTCTATCCTTTTGAATGTCCCTCCCATATAATTGATTATCTGCAATGTATGAGGTGGTTGTGGGTCGTTTCTTAGCAATATCTTCTTTCGTGATGCGGTTGGTGCCCACAAACTCTAGATTTAGAATGTTGGAGACCTGAGCACATTCATGTTTGAGGTGCTCTATGATTTCCATCATCTTTGTAGAGATTTCAACCCTGTTAAACTTCAATTTTGGTGCTAGTGCTGTGTTTCCCCCCTGCCGTACCTTAGATGTCCAGCAGAGGAATCTCCTTTGGTTCTCTGACGCGTTTGGATTCTCCAGCATGCCAGGGTGAGAATTACCATGGACAGATGCAAAAGTGCAGCATGGAAGGTATTTACCAACGGCTTGGGCAGTAGTGCTGCTGCGAGCTGTAGAGGTGGCACCACGGATCGTGCCACGCGAAGTGGAGGAGGGCTTGAGTTTAGCAGCAACAGCTCTGGCTGTGTGTCGAGCATTAAGGGCAAGCCCGTGGACGCAACCCCCGCCGGCGTGCACATCGGCGGCATCGTGGGTGCCGTCGAGCTCGTCCTGCATGCGGAAGTACTCGAGCTCGTCCAGCACGTCGTCCGCGTCGTACGCCGACTGCCGCAGCTTGTGCAGCATCTCCTTGAGCGCGGGGCTGCGGATCTCCCTTTCGTGCGCATTGTCGAGCAGGGCCCGCGCGTATAGCAGCTCCGCCTTCAGTGCAGCGACATTGGGGCCGAGCCCGGCGCTGGCCGCCCAAGCCTCGAGCACGCCGTGCGTGACGGGTGCCAGCGCCTTGCCGACCACCCAACGCGCTGCGCTGACGGCGACCTCCATCGTCGCGTCCGCGGCACCAGTCAAGTCAGCAGATCTTTGAAGGTGCTGTGCATCATGTCCGAACAGCATATCTCGTGAGCAATTGACGCGAATGTATGTTACCACTAACTAGCAAAACATTAATTGATGCCGCAGCCAACGCTACTTATTACTCACCCAAGTGAAGCGCAGATCAAGTTGAAGGCACAACATCTTACTCGATGGCAGCTAGCTGCTGCGACCATACGCAGCGCAGTACCAGATCCAGATGACGACGCAGCGGAGGAGTCTAGTCTAGAGCCGGTGATGCGCTGCAGCTGCCAGCAGCTAGCCCACAGACGAGCGATGAGGAGACGGCGCGCGAGAAAGCAAGGCTGTGTGGGCTGGCGACGGCCGGGGAAGCTGAGCGATGCAGTTATCAACAACTAGCTAGGAAGGAATCGGGCAACAGTGAGCTGATGCTCAAGGGTCACCCACTAAAGCATCAACGCTTTGCTTTATAAAGCCAAAAGCATCATTATTCGTTGAAAGCGTAATCCTTTATGATGAGTACTGTGCTAGCCGCAGCATATTTTCTTGGGTGGCCTTTTACTGTTGCGTGATGGGAGTTGTCTCGTGCTGTCGACCACATATCATCACAGTGTTGAAAATAAACAAGGTTAGTCCCTTTGCTTTTACTGGAATGTACGTGAAATGTCCCTTGAACTACTCCCTCCGTCTCATGAAAAAACGCAATTCACAAGTTCAAAAATTCTCCCACAAAAAACGCTAAAGTAGCCTACCAGCCTACTCTGCGCAAGGCCTAGAGTGGGGGACCCACACCAACAGCACCAGCCAGACTGCTGCCAGCACGAGACTTCTCATCATTAAATAAAAAAAAGAAAAATTCATCTCAACACGCTTTCATTCTCCTCCACTCGTTTCGGCAGGAGGCAACCAGCAGCAGCAGCATGCCTGCATCCTCCACTACCGCACAAGCCTTGCACCGAAAAAATAGAAAAAAAATCGACAGCACCTTTCCTCATCCTCACGCGCAGGCGCCCTCTCCTCATCCACTCCTTTCCCCTGCCGCATCGCATCCTCCGCCTAAGCCTCCCCCACCAGCCCTGTTCAGTCTCTATCCAGAGCTCCCAACCCTTCCCAGATCGAGCCCCATCTCTCCAGATCTGGTTCCCTCGTTCCTCTTCTAGTCTTCCTCTTACAGCTCTCGTCCTCATTTCCGGCATGTCTGGTGGCGGCAGGTGCCCGAGGCGTCACCGGTGGAACCGCCACTGATGGAGGCGCCGCCGGCGAGGATCTGCCCCTCGGCCCTCCGGTGGTGGCCCCAGACGATGCTTCTGGGATGGACCTGGCTCCAGAAGTGGCTGCACGTTTAAAGGAGGTGCTTGCTAACATGGATCCCATCTACCATGAGGTCTTCATCAGCATGTATAAGATTTTGGTACCTATTTTCTTCCGTCCCCAGTTTATATGGCTTTATGTGTGTCATGGAATGCTTATGATAAATGCTCTTGATGTGGGAATGCTTTTGTTCTGGGATTATGGACTCCTATATAAGATTTAGGTTAGCTGTGACATATCTTGTTATTTAGGTGTGGGATACTATGTTGAACTACTGTACAGGTTACTACTTGTGATACTGAACTGTGGTTTAGGTGTCGGATGTCATGAACTGATGTGTAATGGTACCTGTCGTAAGATTTATCCTAGCTATTGAATTTGTTGTTCTTATAAATCTGTACGACATTCTTTGGTTATGTCTAGTTTAATGCTCTTTTTGCAATCATTTAACAGTATAATATCATGCCCAATTTAGTTTTTGTGTATCACTAGTACAACCTATTATGTGTACAACGGCTGATGCTACTGTTGTGTGTTGTTCTTGTGCGTGCAGCGAACAATGCAGAGCGAAAAAAGCCGGTGCTGATGTAATACAAAGTTACAACTTCATTTAATTATAGCAGTACCAAATGGTCATGACGTTATATTACAGCACTAGCAAAATGCTCATGACTTTATATTACATCAGCAGGTACATACTCATTGCTTATATTACAGCATCACAAAAATACTCGTGACGAATATACGGGTCCGCATGTTCATGATTGTGTCCCAAGGATGCGACCACATCCTCATATAGTTGTCGGTCACAACTAAGGGTTTTAGGGAGTATGCCTAGCGCCTCCAGCCTGTCTTTGTCCATGTGAGGAATTTTGTATCTGTTTCCTCCTCCATCTTTCATGACCTCAATCATACACCCTTGTAGTGTTAGGAACACCCTATTTAAAGTATTTGGATCATAGTTATCAAACTCATTTTTGACATTCTGAATCCAGTCATCCAAGTTCCTAGAGATCCTTTCATAGGTCAAGGACTGAAGAGAAGCAAAGAATCCTAGGTCTAGTACATTCAAATCTGGAGAATTTGCAGGTTGGTTGACGAGTCGTATGTCTAGCCCTGTATGTGCTACAGCCCTAGCAAATTCTTCGTCATCTTCTGGAACATGTGAAGGGGCATTGTCTTGCTGAATGTATATGGTTTGTCCTCTAAGTTCTCGTGGCCACCGTTGAACAATAGCTTTTAGAACTTTACCAATCAGGTACGACTGCATAGTTGTTCGATCTACCTTAATAGGCTTGGTGACTTCGGTCCCTCTCCCCCTATTACGGCTTCTTCTTTTTGCTTGTTCCTAGAGTCAATGAAAAGAATTAAGGATCAAAAGTTGAAAGCTCTAGTTTGGTTTTGGTTAATTGATGAAACCCTAAGTGCTAACCTAGTTTATCAAAGTGATTATGAGATAGGTAGCACTACTCCAAGTGATGAAGCAATAACGAAGATCATGACAATGGTGATAGCATGGTGATGATCAAATGCTTGAACTTGGAAAAGAAGAAAGAGAAAAACAAAAGGCTCAAGGCAAAGGTATAAAATGTAGGAGCCATTTTGTTTTAGTGATCAAGACACTTAGTGAGTGTGATCACATTTAGGATAGATAGCCGTACTATTAAGAGGAGTGAAACTCGTATCGGAATGCGGTTATCAAAGTGCCACTAGATGCTTAAACTCATTGCATATGCATTTAGGATCTAGTGGAGTGCTAACACCCTTGAAAATATTTGTGAAAATATGCTAACATATGTGCGCAAGGTGTTTGCAGGGTTGAGATGGGTTTGGGTCCCGCTCTCCCTCCCGCCGAGCTTGCGAGGCGGGATTCGGCGCTTTTGGAAAAATGAAATGTCTATTTTCTATTGCGCCGGATGCAAAATTCTTGGTGGTTGGCACACTTGAGAAAGGGTGAAGAAGTTAGATTTGAAATGGAGTTGGTCGAAATGATGCTGGCGTCGGTCTACTGACCGGACGCTGGGTCACTCAGCGACCGGACGCTGAAGGGCTGCGTCCGGTCGAGCTGTCAGACGGCACAGTCGCTGGGGTTGAGCACCGGACGCTGGTCTGCGTCCGGTCAAGGTGGACCGGACGCGTCCGGTCGAAAAAACATGCCTCGGGGAGCTTACTGGAAACGACCGGACGCTGGGGCTTCAGCGTCCGGTCAGTTTTGACCGGAGCGTCCGGTCAGCTTTATAGCCGTTGAAATCTGACGAACAGCGTTTGAAGCTGGTGACGCGTGGCGTCCATCGGGCGACCGGACGCTGAGGGCCAGCGTCCGGTCAGTACGACCGGAGCGTCCGGTTAGAGCGCGTATTGCCCAGTGAAGGGGTATAACGGCTCTATTTGATGGGGGCTCTATTTATAGCCCCATGGCCGGCTCAAGGGACAACTCTTGCACATTTTCATTGACATAGCAACCTTGTGAGCTTAGCCAAAGTCCTCCCACTCATCTCCATCATTGATCCATCATCATTGTGAGATTGGGAGAGAATCCAAGTGCATTGCTTGAGTGATTGCATCTAGAGGCACTTGGTATTCGTGTTGCGCTGCGGATTTCGCTTGTTTCTCTTGGTGGTTGCCACCACCTAGACGGTTGGAGCAGCGGTGAAGGATCGGCACGAGTTGGTGATTGTTCGTGGCCGCCTTCGGTGATTGTGAGGGGAGTTGTACCTTCCCCGGCGGAGCGCCGAAAGGTAACTCTAGTAAATTGCTCGTGTCATTGAGTTACCTCACTTGTGGGTCGGTTCTTGCGGTGTCCAATCGTGTGGACGAGGTTTGTGAAACACCTCTTAGCCGCCGAACCACCAAGTGTTGGTCGACACAACGGGGACGTAGCGTGTTGGCAAGCACGTGAACCTCAGGAGAAAATCGATTGTCTCTTGTCTTTGGCATTCTCCCGGTGATTGGCTATATATTCATCTTGTGATTGGTTCATCCCCTACACGTCGGTATAATCACTCTACTCACTTATTTACATTCTTGTAAACTAGTTGACACAAGCTCTTTAGTGTAATTAGAATTGAGAGCTTGCTTTATTATTTATATTCATCTAGTTGAGCTCTTTAGAAGTAGCAAGGTTGAGAGCTCTTAGTGAGTATTTACATAGCAAGTTTATGTGCCTAAGTAATCATTGCAACTAGAATTGTTGGATAGGTGGCTTGCAACCCTTGTAGAGCTAGAGCAAGTTTGCATTACGCTATTTGTCATACTAATCAAATTGCTCTAGTTGATTTATAGATTTTTAAATAGGCTATTCACCCCCCCTCTAGCCATATTAGGACCTTTCAAAAGTGTTAGCACAAACTAATGTAAGAAAGTGAAACAAGTTGGTGTTGTACCTTTCTAACAAATGGCCACAATCCTATCTTCCCATCAAAGATGCAATTACCTGCATCATTGTATATAGGTCTTCCTAATGCCGACAAGAACATAACTTTGCCAATACGATTCTTATTTTGCACGGTCCTATGTGGGTCGTCCTCTCCTGGAAGCATATAATACTTAGTGTACTTTGAAGTGGTGTTGAACCACTTCTCGTCCATGTGGATAATGTTTTGCATTGCCCTGAACTTGGGTTCATGTGGTAGTGTCCGGGGATCTAACATGGAAAGACACCATTGGAGCCTGTCCCTTTTGTTTTGTTCCGTCAATAGAGGCTTTAGTGTGCTAGAGTGACGTCGTAGTAGCCCTTTCTTGAACCACCTATGTAGAGTGCTCTTTTTGACACCAATGGCTTCTGCTAGAGATCGAATAGTGCTTCTTCTATGCAACGGAACACTGAGAACCTCAGATAGGTCTATTTGCAACTTTTTACGGCCACTTCTCTTAGGTTTCCTTGATCTAACATCAACTGGAATTCCTTGGGCATGACATTGTTTTGCTCGCTGCCAAATGCGCTGCACTTTATACCTGCTCACCTGGAACATTTGTGCTACTATAGTTGTAGCTTTCCTTTTTAGTCTTCCACAATCACTTCTCTCAAGCAATGCTGCATAGATTTGTTGTCGTTCAGTTTCTGTCAAATTTCTGGACTGATGTGCATTGTTTTCATTTGCATGGTGATCTTCTTCGACATCCGAGCCCTCCAACTCCTCTTCATCAAAGACTATGTCCAGAGCATGAGCGTAAACACCATAGTCATGCATGTCTTCCATCATGCCTACAAAAGAATTAAATGGTGAGTTTTGGAGCAATTGGTGCGGATTTGTAAGTGTTAATTTTTTTTAGAATTGTGGTTCAACATGAGTGTAAGAATCTGGGTCTAGAATATTTTTTATATGGTAGACATACATTAACTAGTTGAAAAATCTTTTGTCGAATGGACTATAACTGCAGGCCTTTTCATCCATTAAAAATGAAAAGGGTAGCTGGTCGTTAGTTTACCGTGCATCTGCTGCTGCAGATCAGAAGGTGCAAAGTTTAGATCAAATTGATGTGGTGGACCGTCAAAGTTGAGACATGCAGCCTGTGGATGCTCTTCCTCTACTCCAATTACTGCAATGAGGTGAGGCACAATATTTAGTGCAAGTTTGATTTTAGTTGGAAATAGGTAATTCGAACTGAGCTTGGTCTTACTGCTGTCCAGATGCAATGAAGAGAAAAAGAATCACCTTTATGATGTTCTTGTTCTCCCTCGGAACCAGCAACATTGAGATCAATGACATGCAAACCAAGGCGTTTATTGTGATCAAGATGTACGGGCTGACCTTGGAGATGGGCTTCATCTTCATAAAGTTGATCTTCCTGGAGATGAGAGATTTCATCTTCTTGCTCATACACAGGGTTTTCATTGAGATCAGGTAAGAGGTGTCCATGTTGATCTTGGAGATGGGCTTCATCTTCATAAAGTTGATCTTGCTGGAGACTCGTGATTTCATCTTCTTGCTCATAAGGAGGCTGTTCATTGAGATCAAGTAGGACCTCTCCATGAGGATCTGGAAGAGTGTTTAGATCTATGGGCATCGCTGATGATGGAAATGGCTTCCAGGCTGATAGGAGTGGATGGTCTCGTGTGTCCTGCAGTTATACGAGGGAAGGAGTGGTGTGGCAGAGGCGGGAAATCCCCTGGCGCGGTTGTTCAAATTTTGCATTCCCCCGGCGTTGATTCTGAGCTGCAAACTGTGGGCAAGCTTTGGCACGTGTAATGGTTGTGTCTCTAGAGTGTTCTCTAAAACTTTGCAAATGTTACACGTGTAATACCTCCTCTGGTACTGGCTACAATTGCTACTGCCAGATTCTTTGTTTGCAATGATTACAAAGCCCGTGTTTAGTTGCTAGGCCAAATTTCAAAAAAGTGCTACAGAACCTATTACATCGAATCTTGCGATACGTGTATGGAACATTAAATGTAGGTGAAAAAAATTAATTGCACAGTTTGATTGGAAATCGCGAGACGAACGTTTTGAGCCTAATTAGACCATGATTGAACATTAATTGTCAAATAAAAACGAAAATACTACAGTAGCTTAAAATAAAAAATTCATCCAATTAAACACCCTTAAACATGTCAAATCAGCTTATAGGAGTATTCTGGTAATTTTCAATATTACATTGGTACATGTGTCCAGTCCTTCGATTGCATTTTTTTTTAGACGGAGGTAGTACGTACCTGCCTGTCAAAGGGGCTCCATCCATCCGCTGTGTAAAAGATTAGAATTTCGAATACAATTTTCTAGTGATTTATTTGGGTCGTCGTGACGCTTGTCTCGAGTCAAATCGTTTCTTTTAATAAAGGTGCTGCTGGTGCGGCCAACACCGCGCAACACAGGATGACGCCGCGCAGGAGTCTAGAGCTGGTGGTTGGCTGCAGCAGCAGCAGAGGACAGAGCGAGCAGGCGGAAAGCGAAGCTGTGCAGGTAGAGCAGGTATATATCCAACGGGGAATTCAGAAGCTAGCGATATCAACAGGGAAGGAATCGGGCAACAGTGGGCTGATGCTCAAGGGTCACCCACCAAAGCATCATCATCCTTTGCTTTATATAAAGCCAAAGCATTATTGAAAGCGTACGTGGTCCTTTATATCTTTATGAGAGATTCGAGTTGCCTCGTGCTGATGACCACGTACCATACCACAGGCACCACCTAAAATTCAGAAATCAGTACTAAACACAAATGGCACTCCGAATGAGCTAGGGTGTTTGGTTTTTATAAGTTAGGTGATTTATTAAGTCGGGTGATTGAAAATCATTGACTTATAAGTTATGCCTGTTTTATTGTAGATAACTTATAAGCTCATTAAAGGTGTGGGTCCCACGCGGAAAATGGTGACTTATAAGGTTTAAGTAGGGGTGAACCAACTTAAAACTTATAAGTAGGGGTGACTTATAAGCTGTGGTGTTTGGCAAAATAAATCACTTATTTCACTTTTTAATTTATAAGTAGGTGACTTATTTGGAATCAAATATGCCCTTAGTTCATAGGTGTCTTTTTTGGCACTTTGAAGACCCATGCTCAAATGTGCAAGTAAGACCTTGTTTGGTACAGCTTTACCGACAGCTTCATTAGCTATTGTGAGCTGTTTTTTTTTTTTTTTTGCCAAACACATCTTTTCAAAACAGCTTCATAAGTCAAAGTGTATTTTTTCTTCTCTAAAAAAAACATGAGTTGGAATGGAACAGAAAAAGTAGCTTATCCTAGCTTCATCTAAAACAAGTGCCCCTAGTGGACCTAAAAGACAGCATGTGCCCTCTCTCGGACAAGCAGCGCGTGGGGAATATACCTCACGGCCGGGGCACATCTCGTCGGGGCATGGTCACCGGGGCACGGCCCGTCGGGGTCACGGCCACCGGCCCTGTAGGGGCAGCCTCGCGGCTGCCGGGGGAGGCTCGGGGAGGTGCGAGCGGCGCCGCCGCCAAGCCCGTCGTCGGGTCCGGACACAGCCACGGGGAGCGGGCCCGTCGGGGGAGCGGGGCCAGGGCGCCATCGCCGAAGGCACGGGCCTAGGACTCTAGCGCCGGGTGCATGTGCCCAGCGTGGGGGCGGAGGACCGGCACGTGCCGGGAGCTGCCGGGATGCGCTGTCGGGAGCTGCCTAGCGCGGCCTAGAGGCACAGCTTTGGGCGAGACTTGCGGGCGCTACCCGCCTGGGCGCGGTCGCCGGAGATCGCGAGCACGGCCTTCGTCGGATGTGGGCAACGCCGGGAGATGCCCTGGCCGCTGGGGCACGGGGCGAGCACGGCGGCCGCCGGGCGCAGCTACGGACGCCGCAAGGAACAAGATGCTGCGTGGCTGGGCCTGGCAGTACGGCCACCGCCCGGGCGCGCGGATGCTCCTGAGATGCACGTCTGCTGCAGGACGAAGACGAGCGGAGGAAAGAAAACTTGACCCGTGAAAAGGAGATGAGAAAAAAAATAGAAGAAAAGTAAAGTAAGGGGAATTATGGTCATTTTAGTCGTTTGGTGTCCTGTGTGAAGCTGTTTTGCTAAATGGGTCTTTAAAACAACTTTAGCTTCACAGAAAAAGATGTTGGTAGAGCTGAAATAGAAAAAAAAAATAGCTTCACCGGTGAAGCAGAGCTGTGCCAAACGGCGACTAAAATTCACGTCATGTGAGCCACTGCTTTTGGTTTCCTAATTTAAGAGAAGTGGGGAGCATTCGAGTGAAGTTACGGTCTGTGCTGTAAATCAATGCGCAGGAGTGTGTAGTGCTGGCGAAGAAGCAGCATAGCACAATGTAGAGATGAGCAGGCAGCGGGAAAGCAAAGGTGTGCAGATATCCGACGGGCAATTGAAGGTGATCTATTCAGGCCTCCTTTCCAACAAAAAGCGTGCTTTACTTTTAATCGGATATAAAGAAATTCAATAATAGTCAAACATACAATTCTAAGGCCTTGTTCAGTTCCAAAAAGTTTTTTCAAAAAGTGTTACAGTAGCCATCACATCGAATCTTGCGATACGTGTATGGAGTATTAAATGTAGACGAAAAAAACTAATTACACAGTTTGGTTGGAAATCGCGAGACGAACGTTTTGAGCCTAATTAGTCCATGATTGAATACTAATTGTTAAATAAAAACGAAAGTACTACAATAGCCAAATTTCCAAATTTCACCCAACTAAACAAGACCTAACTTACCATCAGAAAAGCGTGCTTTACTTTTGTTTATTTTTGGTTTCCAGAATCACCATCAACAGCACATTGACACCAACTTTGCTAACTTGAGAATTACATGACACCCAACTGGATGGCAAACCAAGGACGCAACGGTGGCCCAAAACGCCAGGACGAACGAGGCAGCACTGACCGCATAGAGGAAAGTGAAATAGGTTTAACAGCTGGTGGGTAGCAGTCAGCTGCAGCACTGGAAACTAGTGCATCCAAACATGGCGTACATCAATGATACGGCAATATTCATAGTCGTAGCTAGGCTTGAGAGGCACTGGGAAATTCTGTATAACTTTGGGTGTGTCAAAACCTTATACCGATGCCGGAGAAAATGCTATAGGTCATCCAAAGTCGTTGATTGGTGGGGTCTGAAGCTCTGTTTGGAGCCTTTGGACTAACCCTTTGACTATCAGTTAGGATGACTAAACATGAACTAATTTCAAAACTAATTTTGATAAGTCATGGCTAGTAGATGAGTAGAATATTTTGGTCCTCATTAGCCCTTGATTAGTCCATGTGATGCTACAATAACCATGGACTAATTATGGTTTAGTTAGGATCAATATGTTCTACCCACCAATTAGCCATTACTCATTCAATTAGTTTTGAAATTAGCTAATGTTTAGTCCTTCTAATTGGTAGTCAAAGATAGGACTACCTTTTAGTCCGTGGGATCCAAACAGGCACTAAGTTTTATATCAAACTAGATTAATCGGATATACTAGAACTTTATAAAAATAATTTGTATAAAAGATACGAAAGTTATAAAGAAATTCCATATAATACTCAAACATACAATTCTAACGTACCAAGTGTGCTTTACTTTTATTTACTTTTGGTTTCCGGAGTCACCATCAACAACACATTGACACCATCTTTGCTAACTTGAGAATTACATGACGCCCAACCGGATGGCAAACCAAGGACACAATGGTGGCCCAAAATGCCAGGACGAACGAGGCAGCACTGACCGCATAGTGGACCGGATCATCTCCTATCCTGTCGCTACCTTCCGGTGGCATATCACCTACTCCTGAACCATGAGACGAGCATCCGCCCCCCTGTGACATGTTGTGGAGATTACTATTTCCTTGGTAGCTGTCCATGGTAAATGTGCCGAACTGACCAGAGTTTGGTATATATGCATCCTGACAAGTTGTTGTATGCTATGGAGAACACCCCTAACGCCCATAGCCTGGTTAGCTGTCATGGAATGGATCCAGTCAACTCATTCTGTAACAGGTCCAAGCTTTCGATCTCGCTCATGTTTGCAAAGCTCGTAGGGATTTGTCCACTGAAGAAATTGTTGGACAGGTTGCGGGACTTGATATGGCTCTCCCATGGAATTTCCCCAGATACCCAGAAAGGTCGATGCCAGACATCGAATCAAAGAAGTTCAAACCATATGTGTACTCATTCCCTTTTGTACCAAAGGTGAAGCCTCTTGTGTCATGGACCATTATGTAACTCTCCACTATAAATTTCAAAATTAGGACAGGATTATCTACTTCTACTGCATTACGGTCACAAAAGATTCTGCCGACACATGGTGGCAACGAACCTGATAGCTTGTTATGTGAAAAGTCAACTATCCTAGGGCAGAGATTAAATAAGCTGGGAGAGATCAGGAAACACAACAGGAAACGGCTGATTTGCCAGGAGCAAAAAAATTTAATGGGTGCTTTTTATCGGGCACCCGGCAAAGGAATTCTTTGCCGGGTGCCAGGCCTGGCGACACCCGGCAAAGAAAGGCCTCCGGCAAAGCAGCCTTTGCCGGGTGCCGGGCACTCGGCAAATTCCAGCCGTCGGCAAAATGTGGTCTTTGCCGGGTGCCGGCCACTCGGCAAAATATGGCCGCCGGCAAAGGTGGCCGGCTTGACGGCGGCCAGTGGCCGTCAGCCTTTGCCGGGTGCCACGCCGTTAGGCACCCGGCAAAGAATTTTTTTAATTTTTTTTAAATTTCTTTTTAAATTTCTTTGCCGGGTGCCCCATGACCTAGCACTCGGCAAAGGCTTCTTTGCGGGGTGCGCTGGGTGGCACCCGGTAAATTATTATTATTTTTTGTTTTTTTTACCCCATTTTTTTTGTGGGGACTTGCTACAGTAAATATATCCCTGTTTTAAAATTTGGGACAATTATGAGTTCTTTAACAATATTTCCTTAATTTTTTCCGTTGCATTGAATTTTTCCAACTATTCTAAATTTGAACTGCAGGTACATGAAATAATGGAATTTCATCATTCAAAAAATAGTATTCATGATATTTAGGCTATGTCGAGGCCGTATGCAGGAAGTGGCATGAAATGTCACGCATCATGTTGTCGTAACATGACGATGTACTCGTGGGGGAAGTTTATTTAAATTATATAAAATCCAAACGATGTCCGAAAATCACGAAACTTGTCGATGTGTCTTGTTATCACATGTGGAGGCCCTGGTAAAAAATTGAGAAAGTTTCGAGCAAGTTGTGACATGTGGAGATGTCTGGGTTTTAGGCAGCCGACGTCGCAACTTGCTCGAAACTTTCTCAATTTTTTACCAGAGCCTCCACATGTGATAACAAGACACATCAACAAGTTTCGTGATTTTCGGACATTGTTTGGATTTTATATAATTTAAATAAACTTCCCCCGCGAGTACATCGTCATGTTACGACAACATGATGCGCGACATTTCATGCCACTTCCTGCATACGGCCTCGACATAGCCTAAATATCATGACTACTATTTTTTGAATGACGAAATTCCATTATTTCATGTACCTGCAGTTCAAATTTGGAATAGTCGGAAAAAATCAATGCAACGGAAAAAATTAAGGAAATATTGTTAAAGAACTCATAATTGTCCCAAATTTTGAAACAGGGATATATTTACTGTAGCAAGTCCCCACAAAAAAAATGAGGTAAAAAAACAAAAACAAAAAAAATAATTTGCCGGGTGCCACCCAGGGCACCCGGCAAAGAAGCCTTTGCTGGGTGCCAGGTCATGGGGCACCCGGCAAAGAAATTTAAAAAAAATTAAAAAAATTCTTTGCTGGGTGCCGTCGTCACCTGGCACCCGGCAAAGGCGCATGACTAAAAAGGCCGGCCCGTCCCAACCCTATTCTATTCCAGTAGACAGACCCCGCGCCTGCGGTCCGCAGCTACCGCCGCCGCGGCCGCCGCGCCCGCGCCTCGCCGGTCCACCGCGCCCACGCCTCTCCCGCGCCTCACTGCCCTGCCGCCCAGTCCCGGCGACCACGCGGCGCCGGCACCGGCGGCCCAGCGCCCACGCGAGCCGCGCCCACCGCCGGCGGCGCTCGCCCCGGCGGCCGGCCGGCGCTCCAGCCCAGATCTGGCGGCCCCACGGCCGTGGCCCCGCCCCGACGACCCCGACGGCGCTCGACCGGCGCTCCTGCCTGGCCCCGGCGCCCCAGCCTCGCCGGCCGCGGCGGCCACGCGGCCCCACCTCGCCGGCCGCGGCGGCCACGCGGCCCCACCTCGCCGGTCGTCCCCGACGAGGCCGACTGCCCGTGGTCTGGCCGCCGGGCTCCTCCTGCCGCCGGCCAGCAGTAGATGAGGTAGGTGGAAGAAGGGAGGAGGAAGGAAGAAGAAGAAAAAAAAGGGGAGGAGGAAGAGGAAAAAAGAGAAGGGGAGGAGGAAGAAGGGGAAGAAAGAGAAGGGGGAGGAGGAAGAAGAGGAAGGTGCCGACCCGACCGCCCGTCGATCCCCGCGCCGTTCGGACCGGCCGTTGATCCTCGCGCTGCTGCGGTCATCCCCGCCGTCGTCGCCGGCCCTCGCTCTTGCCGTTCTTGCCGCCAAGGTAAGCCCTACCCTTATAGTGTTAGTAGTAGTAGTTAGTAGTGTTAGTAGTAGTTAGTTGTAGTGTTAATAGTAGTAGTTAGTAGTTTTAGTTGTAGTGTTAGTTGTAGTAGTTAGTAGTGTTAGTTGTAGGGTTAGTAAATAGTAGTAGTTAGTAAGTAGTAGTGGTTAGTAGTAGTAGTTGTTAATAGTTAAGTAGTTCTTACTATTAGCATTGTTAGTAGTTAAGTAGTTGTTAGTAGTAGTGTTAGTAGTAGTTGTAGGGTTAGTAGTAATTGTTGTTGTACTACTTCAATACTTTCATGGGCATGGAAAGAGAACTAAAGCACATGGCTCCTCTTGATATATTGGTGGTTGTTGGCCTTCGTGTCCATGTTTGGTATATATGTGGTTGTTGGCCTTCGTGCCATGTTTGGTATATATGTGGTTGTTGGCCTTCGTGTCATGTTTTTTGTAGGTTTTGGGAACCTCCCCGTGCAGGGGAGGTGCTGCCGAAATTTTGAGTCGACACTAACCATTTTTGCCCTTTTTTGCAGGAGGACCTATGGGAGGGACTCGGCGACCCCGATCGTCTTCGTCGGCGCTGCGGGTCTTCCTGCACCGCGTCGACTCGCCACTGCACCGACTCTCCACCGCCCCGCTACCCGGACCTCACCGCCACCCTAGGTATAACCCCTCTATTCGTATGTGGTTTTTGGTCGCGTAACCTAGTTAGGTGTCTCCTGTTCGAAAGAGATACGGTCGGAGATATGCGGACCTTTGCATATCTGCGACCGTATCTATTTCGGATTGTCCACGCTTTTTGGATAGCCCGTGAATGCATAGTTGAGGTTAGTTTTCATGCTCCGCTCCGGTTCAAGAAGGTGTTTCGGCATCACCTCTCCGTTGTTCTCCGGATACACACTCTCCCTTGCAGGACGTGTATCAGGAGAACGGTGGGGAGGTGCTGCCGAAATTCCATCTCGGAAAGGAGCGGAGCATGGAAACTAACCTCATCTACGCATCCGCGGGTGGGATTAGGACCTATCCTCACCTATTAGAGAGTAGGGACACCGCGTAGATGCAATTGATGGTCACCTGTGGTGATGTTATATATGCTAGAGGATGGAGGACCGTCAGTGGATGTACACGGGCCGGACAAGTCAGGGTGATGCCAGCTATGAATGGATGCAGAAGACCGATCGTTTCTTGAATCGTGCATTTGGCAAGGCCACAAAATTCCCAAAAATGGCTTTGTGTCCCTACAACAAGTGTGGTAACAGGAGAATGCTAGACAAGGAACTCATGGGTACACATCTGCACAAGAATGGGTTTACGCCGAACTACACCCGGTGGGTCCACCATGGTGAAGCCGATCATATGAGAGAGGAGGTGGTGAGACAACACGTCGAGGCTTTCCATGCTGATGCTGGGGTAGCAGACATGGTAGATGATGTTCACCAAGCATAGTTTGCTGAAGGACGTGAGGAGGCAGAGATGCAGGCAGCCGTAGATGCGTTCAAGTACATGATGGACTCGGCACAGAAACCCCTTCACGCTCATTCTGAGGTCTCCCAGCTGGATGCCATAAGTCGCTTGATGGGGTTGAAGTCTGATTTAAACTGGAGTCGAGAAGGCTTCGATAAGGTGTTGGCCATGGTTGGCACCCTGCTTCCAAAAAACCACGTGTTGCCGAAGACCATGTACGAGGCACACAAGCTCCTTAAAGCACTAAAGATGCCATATGAGCAGATACATGCTTGTCCGAACGGGTGTGTCCTATTTTGAGAAGAACTCAAGGAGGCAAAGTACTGTCCGAAGTGTAAAGCCTCCAGGTTCCTAGAGGTAGAGTCTGGTGACGGTGGTGGCCAGAAGACCCAGCTTAAGATACCCGCCCGAGTCCTATGACACCTTCCCTTTGTGCCGAGGATTCAAAGGCTATTCATGACCGAGGAAACCGCGAAACAGATGACGTGGCACAAGAATGGCAAATGCTACCATCCTGACAAGATGGTGCATCCATCTGATGGTGAAGCATGGACCAGCTTTAATGACAAGCATCGTTTGAAATCCGATGAGGCTCGTAATGTACGTGTCATGCTGGCAACAGATGGGTTCAATCCTTATGACATGATGTCTGCCCCTTACACATGTTGGCCCGTGTTTGTTATCCCCCTCAATCTCCCCCTAGCGTCGCCTTTCAACGACATAACGTGATCTTGACGTTGATAACTCTCGGGCACCCAGGGAGTAAGATGGGTGTGTTCATGGAGCCTGTGATTGATGAGTTGATCAAAGCTTGGAATGAAGGGGTATGGACATACGACCGAGCTACAAAGAAAAGCTTCAAAATGTACGTCTGGTACCAGTACTCCATGCATGACTTCCTGGCGTATGGGTTATTCAGCGCCTGGTGTGTTCACGGGAAGTTCCCATGCCCAATATGCCAGGAAGCTGTGAGGTTCATTTGGTTGAAGAAGGGTGGTAAGCATTCGTCGTTCGATCAACATCGTCAATTCCTAGATTCCAACCATCCATTCCGACAGGACACCAAGAACTTCAGGAAAGGTGTCGCAGTCATGGACCCTAGACTGCACTTGAAGACTGGTGCCGAGGTTCATGCTCAGATAGATGCTCTCTTGCCCAATGAAGAAGGTGGTTTTGTGGGATATGGTGAGCAACACATGTGGACTCATAAGTCCAGCTTGATGAGGCTCCCCTATTTCGATGACCTTCTACAGCCCCATAACATTGATGTAATGCACACTGCAAAGAATATCGCTGAGGCACTTTGGACAACACTCATGGACACTGACAAGTCTAAGGACAACCCTAAGGCTAGAGTGGACCTGGCGACGTTGTTCTATAGACCACAGCAAGTGATGTGGCCTCCTACAAACGGCAAGAACTGGAAAAGGCCTAAGGCCGATTTCATCTTGAAACTCGAACAAAGGAGGGAAGTACTACGATGGATCAAGGCGTTAATGTTCCCTGATGGGTATGCAGCGAACCTGAGCAGAGGAGTGAACTTAGGCACTATGCGAGTCAACGACATGAAGAGTCATGACTACCACGTATGGATTGAGCGGCTTCTTCGGGCGATGGTACGAGGCTACGTTCCTGAGCATCTCTGGCTAGTGCTGGCAGAGTTGAGCTATTTCTTCCGCCAGTAAGGTGAAAGCTTATTCAGGTTATGATGTGAATGGATATCACTTTCACACAAGAAGCTACGAGCGAGCTCGGCCCCATCGAAAAACCACAAACAGCAGAGTTTGTACTCCCGGCACTGATGGCCTCGAGTATCATGGCATACTTGAAGATATCTATGAACTTGAATTTTATGGTTCGAAACCTCTTCGTCTCGTCATGTTCAAATGCCACTGGTTCAATCCTCGACTAACGAAATGGAGCCCTAATATTGGTCAAGTCGAGATTCGACACGATTCCATCTATCAAGGAAAAGATGTCTTTATTGTGGCAGATCAGGCCGTGCAGGTTTATTATTTGTCATACGCATGCCAAGGCAACAAGGCTCTTCAGGGTTGGTCTATTATGCACCAGGTATCACCACATGGTAGACTAGCTGTCCCAAACAATGAAGATTACAACTTTAACCCAAACACATATGATGGAGAGTTCTATCAAGAAGATGGGCTACAAGGGAGGTTGGTGATAGACTTAACTGAGGCGATTGGAATGGAAGTAGACAATGAAAGGGTTGATGACGAGGAAGAAGGAGATGAGGTGCAAAATGCCAAGGACATAGAAATACTTGAGCGATTACATTTAGATGATGATGATGAAGGCAACATTGAACCTTCGGACAGTCTTGTTTATTTGGACAATTTTGATAGTGATGACGAGACATATGATCCAGATAATCCCAATAATGATGATTACTTCTAATACATGTAATACTATGTTATTTTGTAATCGTGTTTTGTTTATTTACTTAGCATCTATTTCTAATACATGTAATGATGTCTTGTTTGTTTCTTTTTAATTGCAGGTGATTGAACAAAGATGGCGGGCGGCAGTGGGCCAAGGAACGTGAACTCGAGGTACCAGAGAGCACGTCAGGACGCAGATGCCGGAGAGAACACATCGGACAGGAGGAGGCAGAGGGCCAGGAGCAGCGGCAGCGGGAGCGGCAGCAGGAGGGGCCGGCCTCCTCTAGTCAGGCCGCGTGACGTGCTGGAGGAGCGTCGTACCACGAACTCCTCGGAGGATGAGCAGGTTCTGGCGACGAACGAGGTTCGAGCGACGGACAGTGAGGGAGAGGCACAGGAGGGCGGTGAGGCCGAAAGTAGTTCCACTGCCTCTGTTGCGGCTAGCCCCTACTTGCGAGGTCCCTCAAAACTCCCTGGGCCTCCGCTTCCTCCCCTACGCCCAGTGATCCGCCCCCAGGGGGACAGGTAACTAACTTTAGATTTAATCACAGCTACTTCATATAACCTGTTGAAAATTGTCAGAGAAACTAATAATGTTTGTTAATGACTTGTGCAGGCAGTGGGAGGTTGTGTCGCCTGGTGACTCACGCAACCCCAACCACATCTTGGGGCTTCTGTGCAGGCACTATTACCCCGGCATTGTCACGCACAAGGGGACCGTGGGGCCGGCCAAATCGTGGGACCACTACAAATCTGCCCCCGACGCAGATTATGAAGACAAGCAGGAGCGGGTCAGGAGAAAGTTCTGGGTAAGTCTCGTTCGCACAACTTTGATCAATACATCGCATTCATTTGACACTTTTTGACATAATGAATTGATACATTGTGTCTGTCTGCAGACTTTTTTCAGGTGTGAAGAGGGACAGGAGGAGAGGGCGGAGAAGAACTTGGTGAAAAGTGCCAGGAAACGCATCAGCAACATGCACTACGAGGAGCGCCTCACTTGCATCATCAAGTACTACGCCACGCGACTTGGTCAGAAAGTTAGCAAGACACAGGCAAGACAGATGCCTCTGACCCGGGAACAGTACATTGAGGTAAATGAAGAAGAAAAATACTAATTCGTTTTGAGATTAAGTAGCTTTCATTTGGTCGTCTTACATCTCAAATTCTTTATGACATGTAGATGATTCCATGGTGGTGCGAGTCCTTTGCCGACTGCTGGGAGATGATCGTGGACAGGTGGTTCACAGAGGGTTATATCCAGGAACACGAAGCCCACCGGGAGCGGGCTTTGCAGGCGACAGGCCCCACACACCACCAAGGCAGCCGCAGCCTCGGCGCGTACAAGCAAGCTTGGGTACGTGAATTCATTTTTAGTATTCTGACGCTCCATTCTGCATGTTACTTCTAATCATCTTGTTGTCTTTCTCGCAGTTGGCGTCGCATGGTGGCCAGCCTTTGTCCACGTTCATGGCGTATGGACTGGCCCGCAAGGGAAAGGCGACTTCCGCTGTCACCTTCAGCCCGGATGACCCACCCGAGTCGTACAGCAACCCGAGCGCCCACACCCGCATCAGCTCCTATGCGTCGGACGCAAGGTCGGTCCAGGGGCCAGACTGGGATCCGAGCACCGACGACATTGATGGCACGACTGTCATGAGGATCAGATAGGGCAAGAAGCATGGGCGGTACTGGCTTGGCGATGGCACCCTCGAGTCCGGCTCTGTTCCCTCCCTCTCCTAGATCCGAGCAAGTACCCCGAGCGGAGGCCCGGCCATACGCCAACGGCCGTCCCCTTCACAGCAGCGGGTTGACGCACTCCAAGTTAGTCCAGTTTAACTCTTCGTACATTGATCTTTACATAACTTAGTTACCTTTACATTACTAAAACATTCGATTGAAATGTTGTAGGACGATAACGAAAGGATGGCTCAGGAGCTGTGGGACCTGGCGGCGAGGACCGAGGTGGCCGAGCGGGAAAGACAAGCCGAGCGGGAGACACAGGCCAAGCAGCTGGCGGAGATTACGATGTTCCTGCAGAACTTTGGGCAAGTGAACGGTGTACCTATGCCGATGTTCGCTCCAGCGCCGCCGCCAGTTGTAGCTAGTCCAGTGAGTATGAATCCATATTGCTACGACTAGTGCTTTCATTAGATGACCCACCCTAAGCGCCTGAATATCTTGTCCTTTATGCAGCCTCCGTCGGCGGGTTTGAATGACCCATCTCAGGCGCAAGCAGGCGGTGCCGAGTTTCCTTCACCAGGCATTCAGTTTCCTCCCCACCTTTAGTTTGTATCTCTTTTTCACCGCTTGATGGACATGTGATGCACTGTGATCCACTATCGACTTGTTTCGATGGTAATTGGACCTATTATGTTTGTGATGTCGTGTATGTGAGGTATTGTATTCGCGATGTGATATATATGTGTGGGATTGAGTTTGTGATGAGATGGATGTGATATATATATGCTATATTGTCTTTGTGATGCTTCAGATGTGATATATATCTTTTATATGCTGTGTTTGTGATTATAGAATCAAAAAACAAAATAAAAAAATTAATTTTTGAGGCTTTGCCGGGTGCCCTGGCCCTGGCACTCGGCAAAGCTGGGAATTCTCTGAAAGGAATTCCCAGCTTTGCCGAGTGCCAGGGCCAGGGCACCCGGCAAAGTTTTTTCAAAAAAAAAAAATTCTTTGCCGGGTGCCCCATGACCTGGCACCCGGCAAAGAAATTACGAAAAAAAATAAAAAAACTCTTTGCCGGGTGCCTCCGCGGTGCGACACCCGGCAAAGAAATTATAAAAAAAATAAAAAATTCTTTGCCGGGTGCCTCCTGGCACGGCACCCGGCAAAGATAATTTGAAAAAAAAATTAAAAAAATCTTTGTCGGGTGCCTCTGACATGGCACCCGGCAAAGCAAGGGATGACGGAGCCGGTGCCGTAACGACCACTTTTCTTTGCCGGGTGCCGGGTTTGCACTCGGCAAAGTCTTTGCCGAGTGCCCGATAAAAAGCACCCGGCAAAGAAATCTTTGCTGACTAATTTTTTGTCGGAGGCTCTTTGCCGAGTGCTGCACTCGGCAAAGGCTTTGCCGAGTGCAAAGTAGCCTTTGCCGGGTGCATTCGGCACCCGGCAAAGCGCCTTAATCCAGTAGTGAAAGTACCTTAATATCATAAAGATCTTGTAATAACCAGCTGAGGTTACCAGTCAACTTATTGTATTTCATATCCAGTGTCATCAGATTTGGTGTGCTGAAAAGACCATGCGAGATGTCTCCTGACAAGGAATTCGCTGACAGGTTAAGTGAACTCAGAGATGCACTGCTACATCTTGGTATGGGCTCGTTAAATCCGTTATCTGAAAGATCCAAAATCTCAATGGTTGTCAAGTTGCAAATCTTTGGATGAGTGTTGCCAGTAATACGGTTTCCAGAAAGATTTAAGACACTAAAACTAGATAGATTCCAAAATGAAGGATCAAGTTCGCCAGACAGCTTGTTATCATACAAACTCATGATTACCAACCTTCCTGATAAGTGACGAGGCAGCGTTCATTCAAATTTGTTGCTGCCTAGGTGTAATGCAAAACCGACGGATAAATTATTCATTCCACCAAACACCAAACCTCCAAGTTGGTTGTTTGTGGCACTGAAGATCCACAGCTCAGGAAAATCAGTAAACACACAAGGCGGCAATTCACCAGAAAAATTGTTGTTCGACAGGTCGAGAAGTAGCATTTGATTGATGCGGCATAATGACATTGGTATCTGTCCATAGAAGTTATTGTGATAAAAATCCAGAGTGGACAAGCATGGAAACATTGAGCCAAAGTCCACGGGGAACTGCCCTGTAGTACAGTTGTTAGATATGTCATAGCCTGCAGTGCAGTTTGGGGGTGCTCTATTGGAACCAGTGATCCAGTTAACGAGTTATTGCCAAGGTTTAGGTTAACCAGAGTTGCTTCTTTTGTAAACAGCCAGTTTGGCATGCGTCCTGACAAGTTATTGTTGGACAAATCAAGCTCCTCTAAATGCAGCTGTGTGCGTAGAAAGTGTGGTTCTTCAATAATGCCTCTGCCAAGATCACAACCAGAGAGTGCTAGCTGTTTCAATTGGAACGGAGGTACCCATCCAGGGATATTTACATGAACAGTTAAATTAGTGTTCCCAGACAGGTCAATCTCTCTTCGAGTTTACTGAGGTTACGCAGCCAAAAGATTGATAGTTGGCCACTCAAATTGTTCTGAGAAAAGCGAAGACTCTTGAGAGACAGAAAGATTTGAGGAGAGGCTTATAGGGATAAAGTCCTTCAAACAGGTTTTCGGAGAGATTCAACCGTTCAATATGTGGAAGTGAAAATAAGAATGCCGAAAGGTTCCCACTAAATTGATTTGAACTCAAATGCAGTTCCCGTATGTTTCTGAGGTAGCGAAATGCTGTTGAAAATATGAAGATCATGTAAACATTTCTGAGGTATTGATTTGAAAAAACTTGAATTCTAATTTGAATTAAATGATCACTTCTGTACCTTGTTCGGTTGGAAAAGCTCCGCTCATATTGTTGTTGTTGAGATTTAACACTTCCAGTGGAGCCGGTTCTTCATCTGAAGACGAACTATTTGGAATACCTCCTTCTAATGAATTACCTGATAGATCTAGGATTTTAAGGTGAGGAAGTGCAAGTAAAGTCTTCGGGAGGCTTCCGTTGAACTGATTATTTCTCAGATTCAGTTCCCGCATGTTCGTAAGGATTTCGAAGACTGCAAAACATGCAGTTGCCAATATAATCAGCACATCCCAGGTGCCAATTCTTGATTCATCAATATATAAGTCAAGAACAAATGTTCGTTTCTGTACCTGCAGCAGGAAGAACACCGCGTATGGCATTAAAATTGAGATCCAAGACTTGAAGCGAAACCAATTCCCCATGAGGTGCAAGGGCGCTCTCTCGCAACCAGTAGTTGCCACTGAGGTTAAGATACTGAAGCTTTGTCAGGTTCAGCCCCCCCTACTAACCCTGTGGAGTTTTTCATCCGTACAGATTATATTGCAAAGACTAGATCGATGGTGACGATATAAGCATTAGTATTTAGAAGAGAGAGAAGTTGATTACATACTGTCGGAGCATAGCGAGCTGGGATAATTCCTCGACAGATCCAGGAACTGAAGCTCAGAGAATGCAGAGAAGACTGTCGCGTTGAATTTCCAAACAGACCAGCCATCATGCGTAGAACTATCGTATAGCTTTGAGAGGTAGAGATGAGACACCCTGCGTGCACTGCCGCTGCCGCTGCAATTCACACGCTCCCACGAGCAGCAGTCGCCGCCGCGCCCCCATGAAGGCAGCGCCGTGGCGTTTGCGCGCCCCAGGTAAGAGCGGATCTCCATCAGGGCAGCTTTCTCCTCCATGGAGCAGCCTTGAGACGTGCGGTGAATGTTGGATAGGGATACGCTCAGGACATGCAAGAACACGATGAAGCGGCCCCATGGAATGTGATAGCTCATAGCTGATCGAGTGAAGCGCCCCCACCTTCGATCTCCTGCTGGTCGTAAGTATACAGCGACTGCTATATAGGTCCTGCGTTGCATGGCTGGAGAAGAGAATCGCCCATGGTTTCAAGCCCTCGAGTCTGATCACTCCAGTTTCCATCAACTTGCATATTGTGGGTCTGCAAATAATAGTACGGAAAACTCTGCATAACCAACTAAAAGTGGTGACGGCGTCCTCTCCCCTACCGTTCACGGCGCCGGCGAGCTCGTCCAAAGCGGATCTGACCGCGTCGCCCCTTTCCTAGCGGCGGCGGGCTGCGGGCCACCAAATCCGACAGCGACTGGGCTTCATCCGACTCCGACCGGCGCTACTTCATTCCCTGGCAACGATTTTCTTGGCCTTCCTCAAGTCCAGATCCGAGTATCTCGCCCCCGCGCACACACACCGGCCAGAACAGGCGGCGGCTGAGTGGCCGGGGCCGTGGCCGGAGGCACGCACGCGCCTGTGCCCCCGCGCACTCGCCGGCTCCATCCTAGTGTCTTGGCACCCGCGCACGCACGCCGGCTAGGCCAGGCGACCACCGTGTGGCCGGTGCCATGGCTGGAGGCCCGCGCACGCCCTGACCCCAATGCGCTCGCTAGGCCAGGCGGCGGTCGGGTGGATGGGGCTGCGGCCGAAGCCACACGTGCTCTTGCGTGCATGGGTTTGCACCGTGCGTGCTGATCGGCCGGCGGCCTTAGCGTCGACGACCAGTCCTCAGCAAGGAGAAGGCGGATCCAGTAGAGGTGGTTCCGTAGGCAGTGGTGTCCTAGGGGCGGCGACGGCCTGGGTGTCCGGCGAAGTGGAAGGAGATCCTGTCGGCTTGCGTCTGATCGGCTAGTTCCGACTGAACGACGATTGGTGAAGGTGGGCTAACCGGCGACAAATGGCGTCACCTCACTTGAAGCGGATGAAGATGGCTCCAGTGGAGGTTTGCAGCGATGGCGCACTAGGGGCGGTGGTGAATTGACGACTTCCACTCGCCGAATCTAGCCGTTTCAGGGGAGGGTGTCGAGAAGCAGGGATGTGCCGAGGTCGTGGTTTTTTCTTGTCTTTTTTGTTGTTGTGTGTTCTTCTCTTTGTTAAGGTGTGAGTCTAAGTGCTCTTGTATCCTTTTGGCTATATATATCCTTCGTGGATATAGACGCCGTATTAATAAAAATCCATTATCTAAAAAAAAACTACTAACATATCAAGGTTGAATATAGAACCCAATCAGCTATAAAATCTAGTAGTACAACCTAAAGCATATAATAATGTTCAAAAGCCAGCCATATTGTTATGTAGGGCTGTTTTGTCGCCTTATCCTGCCACACTGGTCTACTCCTTACGTCCTAAAATAGAGTGCATTGTGACTTCTAAAATTTGTATTGAAATACAATGTATTCTACATAATGACTATGTTTAGATTTGGCAAGGTTTGTTAAAAAGGAAGCCATAATTTGAGGAGAAACTCTATAATTGGAATAATCCATGGGTACATGCGTCATTTGAGTGTTCCGTTAAGTTGTTTTTGAATTTTTAGAACGCACTGTATTGCAGGATAGAGAGAGTAAGTACTGGTGCCTGGATGTAAGCCTGCAAGCCCATCTGAAAAGATCGAAAGATCGAAATGTTGCCGAGAGGGATGTGTGGGGGGGGGGGGGGGGGGGTTGAATTTATAAGTTCCTAAAAATATAAAACTTGTTGAGGTTAACAGGACAAGAATTCCTAGCCATCACTACTATAAAAAAGATTTTGAGAGATAGGCCCCAAACATTAATGGAGACGAGCGCAATAGAGGGTGCCACCTCCATTAAGATCTATTAATGGAGGCGGTCAATTTAATAAGGCGACCGTCTCCATTAAGCTGTTAACAAAGGCATTAATGATCTATTAATAGAGGTGACCGCCTTAAGACGAACGCCTCTGTTAGAGGATTAACGGTCTACCTATGCCAACCACCTCTGTTAGTAGATCATTAATGGAGGCAGCTAGCTTAAGAGAGTGTTTGGTTCGATCTCCTAAACTTTAGTCGCTGTCCCATCGGATGTTTGGACACATGCATAGAATATTAAATATAGACTATTTACGAAACTAAATGCACAAATTGAGACTGTTCTGCGAGATGAATTTTTTAAGCCTAATTAGTCCATGATTTGACAATGTGGTGCTACAGTAAACATGTGCTAATAACGGATTCATTAGGCTTAATAAATTCGTCTCGCGGATTACTAACGGATTCTGTAATTTGTTTTTTTATTAGTATCCGAACACCCCATGCGATACCCCCATGTGACACCTCCTAAATTTTAGTCCCTGAATCCAAACACCCCTTAAGGCGACCGCCTCCATTAACTGTTAATAGAGACGGCCACCTTGCGTTGGCCTCCTTAGTTAATGAAAGGCTATAAAACCAGCATTCTAACTACCACATCCTCCTCCACGAGCCTCCAGATCTCCTATGACTAGAAATTCAGGTCCGGGCTAGAATTTCCTAGACTCTGTAACTTGAAATCAGAAATCTACAAAGATTAGGCCTATTTAATCGATTCTACTTGTTACCATGGGTCGTTGGACATATAGTAGGTTGATTCCTCCCAAAACCTACAACCAAGAACACAAGAATATGTAGTCTGTCTGAATCAGGCAAAAGTGAAATTGAACAATAAGAAGACAAGAACAAATAGTGATGACACACGACATTTTTACCAAAGATAGGATTCACCTCCACGAATCCTAGGGAGCTAGGTCTTTTTCAACAACTTTCCTCATTTCACTACCTTGATCTCATCCCTTGCAGAGGCAAAATCAAACTTCGACGACCTTCTTGTGACTCACTACAAGCTTAGGAGCTCAGCAGGAAACTTATTGACATCTAGGAGGCTTCACCTCCTAAAGTACAAACTTTGGTTTAAGTTTATGGTACTTATTAACTCTAGCGAATTCTAAATGGCAGTGAGAGATGTGATGCATTAATAATGATATCAAATGTAAAATATTAGAGGACAACCTCTATTTAAATGTAATAGTAAAATGTATCAACAAAAGTCTTGGACGAAATAAAAGGTCAATGCTAGTTGAAGCCACTGACGTGGTAGCCACTATCGTACTCTCACTACCGAGTAGAGGCTGTACTCAGCTAGGAACTTGCAGTGTGGTAGGGAAGTCCATCACTATTGATTACCCTTTGTCAGGTCTGATTCCGCCGGTGATGCTGAATTTGAACTTGATCGGCAGCGATCCATGGAACTCTAGTGATCCATGGAACTGGAGTAGTGTTCAACGGTCTTGGAAGAACCATTTGATATGATTTTTATATTCGTGTGACTTAAGCCAACCACCTATGAAAATTGTTTAACAGAGGTGTTCAACATATGTGGCATAAATTCAAGTCAATCTTCGAAAAGTAAAAACAGCACTAAAAATATTAAAAAATGTGTTCCCATTATTTTCTCTATCACTTATAGATCTGTATTCCGAAAAAAGATGGACATCCAATACCCAGCATATCCTCGAAGAATATTATGCCAAGTGAAGCTACCTAAAACAATCCCTTTGACCAATGACAAGTGCTATCCACTACTACAGTAAAACTTAACCGAGGCATTTGGTTTTGGGGCTCGGAGGCGCACAGGCAGGTTGCCCGCCTCCGTTATTCGGTGGCCGGGCAGCCGGCCCAGCGCCCACCTCGGTTAACACTTAACGGAGGCGGGCACCCTTACTCGCCCGCCTCGGTTAATTCCGATTAACTGAGGTACTGAGGCGGTCGCCTCAGAGCAACCACCTCGGTTAATCTGTATTAACTGAGGTGGGCGCTTAAGGATGCCGCTTCGATTAATGGATTAACCAAGGCGGTTGGCCTAAGGAGACCGCCTCGGTTACTCGGCGATAAACCGAGGCGGTTTCGCTTAAGTTGCCCGCCTCGGTTAATCCTAGGCTTATAAATGCCCCCAGCCGCTACCCCCACCTTTCTTCCTCACGGCTTCTCCATTTTTGCGGGTTTTGAGCTCCAAAACCCACGAAATTGAGCATTTCTAAGGGGGAGAAGTTTTGCCCTTGGATTTGTTGAAGGGCGGCACCGCAAGAGGTTGCTACACGCTCTCCAATACTCATTCTTCTCTCTTTTTCAACATTTCGGTGTTTTTTTCTAGATCTAGATCTACATGGAGGAGAGAGAAAATAGATCTAGAGCTACTCGGCTGCATTTTTTTAAACTACTCTGCTTATATGCCCATTTCGCTGTGGGTGCAAGGTTAGCGGGCATGGACTAGCGAGAGTGGATGTACCAGACATCGAGGTTGGATCCGTCTTACTACGCTCAGGTGAAAAAGTTTGTTGCCGCTGTGGAAAAATACCGTCTGAGTCTAAAGCGGCCGTGCATCATTTGTCTGTGTAATCGCCGCCAGAACAAGCTTGCCTAGGAAGATGATGTGGTGCAATCTCACTTGGTCTGGTATGGTTTCGTCAAGGATTACACCGTCTGGACGTTTCACAGCGATGTAGATCTAGATGCGAGTGCTGGTGCATTTGGAGGAAACCGGCAGCGGTGACTGCAGAACTTGACGGAGGACAACAACCCTCATCATTAGCAGCAGAAGCCGGCGGGCACGGCACTGCTGCTGGCGACAATGCTAATCGTTATTACATCACGATGGATGATTTACTCCAAGACATGGGCGACGACGGTGGTGGGGGCTGTGATGGGGATGGTGAGCATGCTGCTGTGATGGAGCCCGAGGATGTGAAGCTTTTTGAGGAAATGGCTAACCGCCTCGACCACGACGACATTCTCTTTGAGAGCCCGAGGTGGCTGGAGAATTTCAAAGAGATAAAGCAGGCGGCAATTGATCCCCTCTATAAGGACTGTCCGAAGCTATAGATGGCACTGTGTTTTAACCTCCAGATGCTGATGCTGAAGGCTCGCCATGGCTGGTCCAATACTAGCTTCAATGAGATGTTACGTATCCTTGCTTCCACATACCCAGAGGATGACAAGGTGCCCACCAATACTTATTGGGCGAAGAAGCTGATCCGGCCAATGGTGCTGAAGCTTAAAAAGTTCCACAGCTACCCTAACCACTGTATCCTATATTATGGCCAGTATGAGAACTTGGAGAGCTGTCCGCATTACGGCGTGAGTTGATACAAGAGGAATGCCGGTTGTTGCATGGATGCGAACGACGAGGGAGCCTCGAGTGGGCCGAAGAAGAGTAGTGTGAAGCAGATCCTGTCTCATGAGGACGAGGAAGAGGAGGGTTACACGCAGAGGAAAAGTCCTGCGCTGTCGATGTGGCACCTGCCCTTGATCGATCGCCTGCGTGATATATTCAGGAACCCCGAGGATGCCAAGCTAATGTCCTAGCATGCATCTAATGATCACACTGAAAGGATCAAGATGACCAAGAGAGGGGGTGAATTGGGCTAATTCTAAAATTCTTTGCAATAATTAAACCCTATGGTTAGCCCACTTCACCCCTTGTGCCTAGAATATGTTCCTATTGATCTACCGCACAAAAGTTTAGCAACCTATGTTCCAATCCTACTATAGCATGGCAATTCTAAGTATGTAAAGACAAGAATTGCTCAAAAGTAAGTGGTCAAAGTAAAGAGAGGAGAAGGAACACGGCGATGTTTTGCCAAGGTATCGGAGAGTTGCCACTCCCCACTAGTCCTCGTTGGAGCACCCGCGCAAGGGTGTAGCTCCCCCTTGATCCGTGCAAGGATCAAGTGCTCTCTATGGGTTGATTCTTCGACACTCCGTTACGGTGAATCACACACAACCGCTCACAACTTGAGTTGGGTCATCCACAAGCTCCGCCGGATGATCACCAAACTCCCAATCACCACCAAGCCGTCTAGGTGATGGCGATCACCAACAGTAACAAGAACAAACTCTCACTTGACCACGACAAGCCTAATGAGAAGGGTGGATGCACACTTTGCTACTCTTGCTTTCACTAATGAGGCCTCTCTCTTGGATTCTCAAATCTCAATCACCTCACTAGGACCTTGCTCTTCTTGGCACTCTCAAGGGTGTTTCTTAGCTGTTTAAATGAGTAAAAGTGTTCCCTCACATGAATAGAGGAAGTATTTATACACCCTTGTTCAAAACGAACCGTTGTGTGCCTCTGCGGGGTGACCGGATGCTCCGGTTAGTTCACCCGCCACTAAGCCATTTAAGTTGTGACTGGACACTGACCAGCGTCCGGTCAGCACTGACCGAACGCGTCTGATCATGAAAACTGCTCTCTAGAACCTTACTAGAGTTTACCGGACGCTGGCACCCAACGTCCGGTCACTCACCTCTCAGCATCCGGTCACACCAGACGACTTCACCTTGATCAAATGAACTGATCGGACTCTACGCCAGTGTCCGGTCACACCGGAACCAGCGTCCGGTCAACATTTGACCCTCCATTCACTTCCAACTCGCAATCATATGTGAATAAAGTTTGCTTAAATTGATCTAAGGGCTACTTAGGAGCTACCTAGTGCTAGATTTGATAAGTGTGCACCACACCTAACCCACTAGACTCACCTAGGTCAAGCTACCCGTCCATACCCCCCTTAATAGTATGGCCAAAGGAAAAACAAAGTCCTAAACTACTCTAAGTGTCTCTTCAACACAAAACGACACTTAGAACTAGTCCATCCTTAACCTTATCGTCCATCCTTTGAAAACCAAAACGATTTCCATCATAGGGGCATGACAACCATGATTCCCCAATCAATTATCTTTACCATGACCTAACTTAATTGCATCTGCAAAAGACACGTTAGTCATAGTAATCACATATTGTCATTAATCACTGAAACCCAACTAGGGGCCTAGATGCTTTCAATCTCCCCTTTTTGGTGATTGATGACAATACAACCTCGAGTATGTAAAAGAGATGAGGTTTTCAACATGCTTGGTTCATATAAGCTTTTGACAATAAGAACAAAAGAGTTAGGCAAGCTTATATGACCCAAGCCAACATGATGTACTCAATGGATATGAAATAAGCATGAGTACAAGAAATAAAGCTCATTTGCATCGGAGTAAAATGCGGAAGCAAAGCAAATGAGCATAACCAAGTGACATGACATATATAAAGTTTAAAATAGAGAGCACACATGTCACATATCACATAAATATCATGATTACGATCACACTTATGTAGTTCAATGCATAAAAGTAAACATGAATGCATAATAAGTATCACACATAAAAATCCAAATGTAATAACTAAGCTCCCCCTAGATATGTCGCTCCCCCTAAGTCTATCATACTCGATCCCTCTCCCCCTTTGGTGTCAAACACCAAAACCTAAGGGTCGGTTGGCGTGGCTGTAGTGGACGAGTCAGGCGCTGAGGCACGGTGAGCGATCTGGAACTGTGTGCCATCATCCTCTGATCCTGAGCTCTAAACTGTATGACCCTCTGTCGCTAGAAGTGACACTGAAGTGGTCTAGGTTGGATCTGGTACTGGTGCGGCCTGTGACTCTACAGGTATCACTGAAGCAGGTGGCTCTGATGATGCAACAAATGAAGGGAGCGTCTTTGTAGTCCCAGTGATAGGAGCAACTGTGGAAGGACTAGGGACATGTAGATCTGGCGGTGTCGGCTATCCTGTCAACTCACTGAAGGTAGCACCAAGGCTCCTAGAGACTAGGGTATCTGTCACAAGCATCGACGAAGTCTGTGCCAGTGTGAAGCCCGTAACAAGAGGTGTGAAGGAAGGACCCTAGGCTAGCACTGGTGAAGCAAACCACTAGGACACCTGCTTTGTAGGTGAAGCAAACTATGTAGCTGGCTGTCCCTGACTCTAAAGCCCACTGGGCTGTACAACTAGAGTCTGTGAAGTGGTGGCAGGCTGGCCGATCTGAGGTGTAAGCTGTGGTGGTGGAGCCCCAATAGCAGAGACGACATGCTACATGAATCCAAGTAACTGCTGCTGCATGAGAAGCTGCTGCTGCTACATGGCCTACTGCTACTGCTGGATAGACTGCTGCTGTCGCTGGAACTCGTCCTATCTAGCTTGAACCTGTGCTAGAGCAGCTGCTGTCTCCTAGGCCTGGCAAGCCTGATCCTGCCTCATCCGCTCAAGTATAGCAAGTAGAGCAGGGTCTATCTGTAGTGCAGGTGGAGCTGGGCTAGAACCACTGGCCTCATCATCATGTTGTCGAGGAGGCATATGAGGGATATCCTGATAATCATCATCTGTACTGTCGCTGGGGTCGCTCTCGACATACCCTTCTGCTGAGCATCTAGCTGCTCCTCCTCTATTGCTGCAATGCCCCTGATAGTCTCATCCTGCTGGGCTACAGACTCTGGCATCTCTAGGCGACGGCTCGTTTGGCTAGGTGTCCTCACTGCACTATGGCGGAGCATCTGAGTCAAGTTATATGCAGGGAACTCTATAGTAGAACCACTATACTCTGCCAGCATCTCAGGAGGCCTCACTGTAACTACCCTGTGAATCAAGAATGTAATCCAGGGAGCATATGGTAGCTGCCTGTGACCTCTGAACCCCTCTGTAAGAGCGTCCTCCATCTCTGATAGAATAAGATCCCAAATATCAAACACAGTCTGCTGTATCAGAGAGTTCAATAGCCATAACTGAATGCGAGTCAAGCCCTCATGATATCCCATCCTCGGAAGTAGGGTCCTCCTTATGATAGCATCTAGCAGTCTCACTGTAGGAGTAAGATCCCTGGGTGTCCTGCTCGACCCCTCGCTGAAAGCCTCTATGAAGCAATGGCGGACTAGATTTGTAGGAGGCACAAGACCGCCGTGAGGGCATCTGGGAGGCTCTGTCTGACCATAGCAAACCTCATGTAGCCAGATGGGTTGCTCTTGAAGCCTGAGAATCTCTCTGACCCTGAAGCTCATCAGCCTATAGTCACGACCTCTGAATGCAAAGTGAATAAATCTATGCTGCGAGTCAATCCAAAGTATAGCATAGAACTCATGGACCCATGATGGTACATATCTGCTAGTCCGTCCAAGTAAATCTGTTAGCCTTGGTAGGTAAGATAGGTGAGGGCGGATCTGCTCTCCTGCTGCTGCAATAATGGCCTCAATGGAACAAACCCTGTGAGACCTGAAAGCAAACCCACTGTTAAGATATGCATTATAGAAATCTTCCTATAGTGGTGTATAGAAGCCTTCTGAAGCACGCTCATCCCTCCTAGGCGGGAACCTGAGCTGCTGCACCTACTTGGTCATGGCGGCCCTCAAATCGAAGTGAGTCACTGGAGGCAGACCCTATGGTCTAGGTGGCGGATGAGAACCCCTCCGCTGTGTCTCTGGCCTCGGTGTCACCTGGGTACGGGTACGACTAGAGCAGCGAAGCTATGGTGCCTGCTCTGTCTGCTCTCCCTCCTGAGCCTACTATGTCTGCTGCTGTGGCTCCACCTAAGGCTGAGTCTCCTCCAAAACAACATGCCATCCCTCAAGCATGATAGTCCTAGCTGGACTACCATGACAGCGCTCAACGTGCTCAACGGCTGCCCTCTATGCTGGAGAAAGCTGATCTGCAATGACAACACCACTCCTAGCACCTCCTCTCTCTGCACACTCTGCAGCGGCTGCAACTACGGCTGCTCTTGCTGCATTAGCATCTGCATACTTCTGCTTCTTTGACATAGTCTTCTTGGTCGCCTTGCCTTTCACATCCATAGGCAAGCGAGGCAGAGGCATCAGATCCTCATCACTTGACACGAGCTATTGCTGGAGCTAGACAGAACAACTGCCACTGACAAGAATCAACTGCCAATTTTCACTTCCAAGGCTTGGCCTCGATCCGTACTCGCGAGCTTGGCCTCGAGTTGACTGACAACTACCAAAGTGACCTCAGAAACACCGACTCGCTGCATAATGGAATAGATTGGATATATGAATAATTTCAATATACATCTAAAGATACGAAACCCTAAGAAGCAAGCATTAGATACGAAATTAGAATCGAGGGCTTGCTACCTGACGAACCGGCAAACCGAAGAGCATAGGAACGAAACAGGAACCACCGGGTCGACAACTTGACATCTAGGGTTAGTGTTGCGGCAATGCGGTGTGGATCGGTGGCAGAGAAGATGCAGGGCAGTGCAAAGCGATGCAGGCGTGAGCTAGGGCAAGAGCGTGGCGGTGTTATTGCTGCAGGGGAGGCTCAGGCGATGATGTGGGTGAGCTGCAGTGGCGCAGGCATGGCCTAAGTGGGCGTGGTGGTGCAGTAGCAGAGTAGAGGCGCCAGCGTAGGAGTAGCACAGGCACGGTGGCACGGGATGCGCAGGCGCGGTGGCTAGGGCACGGACACGGGCAATGGCGAGCTCGAGCAGTGGAGGCACGGTGGCAATGTCGGTGCGGGTGCGGGCGTTGGTGGGGATTAGCTCAGACCATGGTATGGTTATATGGTGGCCCCCAATGGATTAGAAAAGGAAACAAGATAAGAGTTGGAAACCCACACGACTTCTATTGATCGGACACTCTGGTGGCAACGATCGGACGCAACCACCCAGAGTCCGATCGACTCCAGAGACGTCCAAATCCTCTGGAGTCGTGACCGGATGCGTCCGATCACCACTAATCGGACGCAGCCAGAGTCCGGTCCAACCTATCTTCATCGTCTTCGCTTGACCGGACACAAGAATGCCATCTGACCGGACGCAGGGTAAGAACTGTTTCAGCATCCGGTCACTCCTTCGCAGCAACGGTTCACCTCCTGTGAACTGATCGGACGCTGGACTTCAGAGTCTGGTGCAGCGTCCAGTCACTCTTTTTTAGCAGATCTTCAAAGTTCCTCTGTGCTGCCTGTTCCCAATCAAGTCCCAACTTCAATAAGACCCAAATAAACACCAATTGGGACTGATGTGAGTGACCTCTCTCAAACCCTCAAATTTTTTAAGGTATTTTGCCTTAGGCTATAATTCTTTTTAAGAAAATAGGCAATAAAAGGGCAATTGAAGAGAAACGACAAAACAACATTCATGCATATGCAATGCAATACTTGAAAGTAATTCTAGTTGCTTGTCAAGTTTGATCCAAGGTTAAGCTTCTTCACACGCTTTTCGGCGGTTATCTTAACCATGTTAAACAAGCCCTAAATGTATTACCAAAAATCAAACATGTTGTATATTACAATGTAATGCAAGGGACAACACAAGCTCATTTTCTAGTGATGTTGCTAAAATCAAGCACATTGAGCTCATTCCTCAACCGACAAAATGTCGCCTCATCTAGCGGTTTAGTGAAGATATCCGCCAATTGATCCTCGGTCCTTACACCTTCTAATAATATATCATTCTTAGCAACATGATCTCTAAGAAAGTGATGGCGGATATCTATGTGCTTGGTGTGAGTGTGTTGAACTGGATTATTAGCAAGCTTTACCGCACTCTCATTGTCACACAAAAATGGTACCTTTTCTAGAACTACACCATAGTCTAGCAAAGTTTGCTTCATGTAAAGTATTTATCACAACAAGCACCCACGGCAATGTATTTCCGCTTCGGCGGTGGACAAAGCCACACTATTTTGCTTCTTGGAGGACCAAGACACAAGTGATCTACCAAGCAAATGGCACCCTCCAGATGTGCTTTTTCTATCAACTTTGCAACCGGCATAATCCAAATCGGAATAGCCAACTAATTCAAATCTAGCTCCTTTGGGATACCAAAGACCAATGCTTGGTGTGTGCTTAAGGTACCTATGGATTCTTTTAACGACACTTAAATGAGCTTCCTTAGGATTAACTTGAAATCTAGCACACATAAACACACTAAACATGATGTCGGACCTAGATGCGGTTAAATATAACAAGCTACCAATCATAGAGCGGTAGAGAGTTTGATCAACCGTTTTACCTCCCTCATCTAGGTTGAGATGTTCATTTGATGGCATTGGTGTCTTGATTGGCTTACATTCATCCATTTTGAACCTCTTGAGAAGATCATTTGTATATTTCTCTTGAGAGATGAAAATCCCTTCTCTCATTTGCTTGACTTGAAAACCAAGAAAGAATGTAAGCTCTCCAATCATTGACATCTCGAACTCCTTTGACATCAATTCACCAAACTCTTTGCAAGAATCTTCATTTGATGATCCAAATATGATATCATCAACTTATACTTGACAAATGAAGATATATCTATCAAGCTTCTTGGTGAATAGTGTAGTGTCAACCTTCCCAATGGTGAAGCCCTTCTCAATGAGGAAGTCCTGAAGGCGCTCATACCAAGCTCTTGGGGCTTGCTTAAGCCCATATAAGGCCTTGGACAACCTATATACATGATTAGTATATCTAGGGTCTTCAAACCCGAGAGGTTGATCAACATAGACTAGTTCATTTATAAAGCCATTTAAAAATGCACTTTTAACATCCATTTGATATAATTTCATTACATGATGTGATGCATATGCAAGGAGGATACGAATGGTTTCTAGTCTTGCAACTGGTGCAAAGGTCTCTCCAAAATCCAATCCTTCAACTTGAGAGAACCCCTTTGCAACTAGTCTTGCCTTGTTCCTCACAACTACGCCTTGATCATCTTGCTTGTTGCAGAACACCCACTTTGTTCCAATGACTCTTGCACCTTGTGGTCGCTCTTCAAGAGTCCAAACTTCATTGCGGGTGAAGTTGTTCAACTCTTCATGCAAGGCATTTATCCAATCTGGATCTTGAAGAGCTTCTTCTACCTTGGTAGGCTCAAAGCAAGAGACAAAACAGTGATGTTCAATAAATGAAGCAAGTTTTTGAGATCGAGTCATTACACCCTTTGATGGACTCCCAATGATGAGATCTTGTGGATGAGCTTGTAGTAGAGGTGTATTTCTTCTATCAACCACTTGAGGGGGAGGTTGTGGAGCATCAACATCTTGTGCTTGTACCACAATTTGATCATGGGAGACATGAGTATCTTCATTTTCTACTCTCCCATCTTTGTCACCATATTGTGGCACATTTGATGAAGAAGGTGGATTAATCACTTGTACATCATCTTCATCATCTTGAGGCTTGATGTCTCCAACCAGAATATTCTTCATGGCCTCCCTCAATGGTTCATCACCTACATCATCAATATTCTCATGTGCTCCTTGGGAGCCGTTAGATTCATCAAATTCCACATCATATGTTTCTTCAACCAAGCCGGTGTCATGATTATATACTCTATATGCTTTGGACTTTGATGAGTAACCAACAAGAAAACCAATATCACAATGTCTTTGAAACTTCCCTAGGTGTTGCCGCTTCTTGTAGATGTAGCATTTGCAACCAAACACCCTAAAGAAGGAGACGTCCGGCTTCTTCCCATTGAGCAACTCATAAGGTGTCTTGCCAAGAAACTTTTGAAGGAATAGGCAGTTTGATGCATATCATGCGGTGTTGATAGCTTCCGCCCATAGAGCTTTGGGTGTGTTGTACTCATCAAGCATTGTTCTTGCAAGTGTGATTAGTGTTTGGTTCTTTCTCTCAACTATACCATTTTGTTGAGGAGTGTAGGTTGCGGAGACTTCATGCTTGATTCTAACTTCATTACAATAGGCTTCAATGTTTGTGTTGTCAAACTCTTTACCATTGTCACTTCTAATCTTCTTGAGCTTCACTTCAAACTCATTTTGTGCTCTCTTGGCAAACTTCTTGAAGCATGATGCAACTTTGGATTTGTCATGAAGGAAGAACACCCATGTATATCTTGAGTAGTCATCAACAATCACAAGACAATAAAGATTTCCTCCCAAACTCTTGTAAGCTGTTGGTCCAAATAAGTCCATATGAAGGAGCTCAGCACTCTTGTGGTTGATATGAAAGCTTTTGTAGGATGAGTGTTTGCAACTTGTTTGCCGGCTTGACATGCACTACAAAGCTTGTCCTTCTCAAATTTCACATCATTCAACCCTCTCACCAAGTCATTCTTCATAAGCTTCTTGAGTGAACTCATCCCAACATGAGCAAGTCTTCTATGCCATAGACAGCCAACTGATGTTTTGGTGAATAGGCATGTCTTCAAGTTAGCATCTTCGAAGGTGAAATCCACTAGATATAGGTTGTTGTATCTAAATCCCTTGAATATCACTTGATCATCATCCTTCTTAGATACAACAACTTCCCTCTCGGTAAATAGGCATCGAAAGCCAAGATCACACAATTGTCCAACGGATAGCAAGTTGAAACTCAATGAAGCAACATATAACACATTTGAAATAGAGTGATCATTTGATATTGCCACTTTGCCCAATCCTTTGACTTTGCCCTTTGAATTATCTCCAAATGTGATTCTTTCTTGTCCATCTACTTCTTCATCTAGTGAGGTGAACATACGAGGATCACCGATCATATGTTGTGTGCAACCACTATCAATTACCCAATGACTTCCACTAGTCTTGTAGTTCACCTACACACAAGAGATCAAGCTTATTTAGGAACCCAAACTTGTTGAGGGCCCTTCACTTTCTCAACAAGTGACTTTCCTACCTAAATTTTCTTAGATCTATTCTTATTGGGAGGTCCTAAGAACATAACTTTCATCTTTCCACTAGAGTCCTTTCTAAGCATGTAATGAGCATTGAAGGCAAAGGGTCTAGAATGCTTGGGCAAGGGTTGTGGTTGTGGAGTTTGACACTCATGGGCAAAGTGGCCTTCTTGTCCACACTCAAAACACTTCTTTGACTTTGGCTTTTGTTGTTGTTGTTGAGCTTGAGTCTTCTTCTCTTTATTTGCCAAATATCCAATTCCACTTCTATCCATCTTCATTACGGTGTTCATTAGTAGCTCACTTTGAAGATGCTTGCCTCTTGTGAACTTGCTCAAGCCAATCTTGAGATGCTCTTTTTCCAACTTGAGCTTCTTGTTCTCTTCTTTGAGTGCATCATCATTTTTCTCTTCCATGAGTCTCTTGTTCTCTTCTTGGAGCTTCTCATTCTCAATAATCAAATCACCATCATGATCAAGAGTTTCTATCACTATAGTGTTGGTGGTTTTGAGTTCTTCAAGATCTTTCTTGAGCTTTTCATTATCATGCTTGAGCTTGACAAACTCATCATAGTTGTCGGTTTCAACCACTTGCTTGCCTTTGCCACTAGATCCTTGCTCAATGCTCTCAACAATTAAATCAACACATGATGTAGCTATATCAATCTTAACAACATCGTTAGTAGCATCATGTGGCTCATTGGATAAAAATTCTTGAGCGATAACAAGATTATCATGATTGATCTTGAGAGTTGTATTTCTTATTTTAGCATATTATGGCTAGTGATGAGCTCATTATGTATCCTCTCAAGTTTATCATGTTTTTCTTTAAGCTCTTTCTTAGAAGATTTTAGCTCCTTGAGTTTGGATGACATAGCATCATTTGCTTCTCTAAGCTCAACACTAGCCTTTTCCGCTATGTCATATTTAGTTAAAAGAGAGTCATTCTTAATTTCAAGCTTTTCATTCTTAGCTCTAGTCTTTCTAATGATCTTAGTGTATTGATTTAGCAATTTAACAAGATCATCATATGAAGGTGATTCAAATTCTTCATCATCACTATCACTATCATCATCGCTAGCATGATCATCACCCCTACTATCATCATCATTTGATACCTTTCGTTCACCCTTGGCCATAAGGCATAGGTGTGTAGAGGATGATGGCGGTGGTGTTGGTGAAGATGATGAAGAGTCAATAACAATGGCGGCCACCTTTTCATTGTCACTATCATCATCGGACGAGCAACTAGATGAATCAATGTCCGTGAGCCAATCACCGACGATGTATGCCTTGCCATTCTTCTTTTTCTTGTGGAAGTCTTTCTTCTTGCCATCCTTCTTCTTGTATGGCTTGTTTTTCTTCTTCTCATCTTCATCTTCATTACTTGAGTCATCTTTCTTGCCCTTGTACTTATTCTTGTACTTGTGTTTATTGGGCTTGGTGCATTGATGTGCTAGATGACCATGTTCTCCACAATTGTAGCAATCCATCTCCAAGATTGGCTTCCTTCTAGTGCTAGTGAAGAACTTCTTTTTTTCCCATCAAACTTGATGCCATTCTTGTTGAGCTTGTTTAGCATCTTGGCGGTTCTTCTGACCATGATAGCAAGACTTGCATCATCAACTTCATTATCGCTTGAGCTCTCATACTCAATTCTTGCTTTACCCTTCTCTTGGCTAGCCTTGATTGCTAAGTCTTTGTCTTTCTTCTTGGTAGAGGATGAGCCATCTTGTGATGTGATGTGCATGTACATTTCATGAGCGTTGATCTTTCCCAAGATTTGAGTTGGTGTAGCGGTGGAAAGATCACCTTGATGAAGCACGGTCATAATATGCCCATATTTGTCAATGGGGAGGACACTCAAGATCTTTCTTACAACATTGGATGGTTGCATTTGTGTAAGTCCGAGCCCATTGACTTCCTCTACAAGAACATTCAAGCGTGAGTACATTTCATTAGCACTCTCTTTTGGAAGCATCTCAAAAGAATTAAGCTTTTTCATCACAAGATGATAGCGTTCCACATGCTCGCTCTTAGTTCCCTCATTAAGCGCACAAATATCTAACCATAGTGCATGGGCGTCTTTGTGGTTCCTCACCCGGTTAAACACATCTTTGCAAAGGCCTCTAAAGATGGTGTTTCTAGCCTTTGCATTCCATTTTTTATAATTCACTTCATCACCTTGAAGGTGCATGGGATCCTGAGGTTTTGGGAAACCTTGTGAGGCGGCTCTAAGTATTCCAATATCTAGAGCTTCTAAATACACCTCTATGCAGATTTTCCAATATGGAAAATCATCTCCCTCAAAGATAGGAGGAGGACCATCCCCGTGAGACATCTTTCCCTAGACGGTTAAGTCTAATTTCGTGAGCATGAGGCTCTGATACCAATTGAAAGGATCAAGATGCCCAAGAGGGGGGGGGGGTGAATTGGGCTAATTCTAAAATTCTCTGCAATAATTAAACCCTACGGTTAGCCCACTTCACCCCTTGTGCCTAGAATGTGTTCCTATTGATCTACCGCACAAAAGTTTAGCAACCTATGTTCCAATCCTACTCTAAAATGACAATTCTAAGTATGTAAAGACAAGAATTGAATTGCTCAAAAGTAAGTGCTCAAAGTAAAGAGAGGAGAAGGAACGTGGTGATGTTTTGCCGAGGTATCGGAGAGTCGCCACTCCCCACTAGTCCTCGTTGGAGCACTCGTGCAAGGGTGTAGCTCCCCCTTGATCCGCGCAAGGATCAAGTGCTCTCTACGGGTTGATTCTTCAACACTCCATCGCGGTGAATCACCCACAACCGCTCACAACTTGAGTTAGGTCATCCACAAGCTCCGCCGGATGATCACCAAACTCCCAATCACCACCAAGCCATCTAGGTGATGACGATCACCAAGAGTAACAAGCACAAACTCTCACTTGACCACGAAAGCCTAATGAGATGGGTGGATGCACACTTTGCTACTCTTGCTTTCACTAATGAGGCCTCTCTCTTGGATTCTCAAATCTCAATCACCTCACTAGGACCTTGCTCTTCTTGGCACCCTCAAGGGTGTTTCTCAGCTGTTGAAGTGAGCAAAATTGTTCCCTCACATGAATAGAGGAAGTATTTATACACCCTTGTTCAAAATGAACCGTTATGTGCCTCTGCGGGGTGACCGGATGCTCCGGTCAATTCACCCGCCATTGAGCCATTTAAGTTGTGACTGGACACTGACCAGCGTCCGGTCAGCACTGACCAGATGCGTCCGATCATAAAAACTGCTCTATGGAACCTTACTAGACTTGACCGGACGCTGGATCCAAGCGTCCGGTCACTCACCTCTCAACGTCCGGTTGCACCAGATGACTTCACCTTGATCAAATGAACTGACCGGACTCTGCACCAGCGTCCGGTCACACCGGAACCAGTGTCCGGTCAACATTTGACCCTCCATTCACTTCCAACTCGCAATCATATGTGAATGAAGTTTGCTCCAATTGATCTAAGGGCTACTTAGAAGCTACCTAGTGCTAGATTTGACAAGTGTGCACCACACCTAACCCACTGGACTCACCTAGGTAAAGCTACCCATCCATACCCCCCTTAATAGTATGGCCAAAGGAAAAACAAAGTCCTAAACTACTCTAAGTGTCTCTTCAACACCAAACGATACTTAGAACTAGTCCATCCTTAACCTTGCCGTCATCCTTTGAAAACTGAAACAATTTCTATCGTTGGGGCATGACAACCATGATGGCCTAATCAATTGTCTTTACCATGACCTAACTTAATTGCATCTGCAAAACACACGTTAGTCATAGTAATCACCTATTGTCATTAATCATCAAAACCCAACTAGGGGCCGAGATGCTTTCACACACGAAGGACGACGCCGATGGCCAGCAGTGGAAGCATTTCAACGCCAAGTTCCTAGAGTTTGTCAATGAGGCGAGGAACGTCATGTTTGGGCTGAGTACCGATGGGATGAATCCATTTGGTGACCTTAGCAGCTCGCACTACACTTGGACAGTCATCCTCACCATCTACAACCTACCTCGCTGGCTATGTTAGAAGTGCAGGTATCTTTTGCTGACCATGCTTATTTTTGGACCGAAGCAGCTCGGTATTGATATAGATGTGTTACTGGAGCCATTCATGGAGGACATGAAGGTACTATGGGAAGGAGGGGTCAAGATGATCGATGCGTCCCTAAAGGAGTTCACTCTAAAAGCCACCATCTTTGTCACCATCACCAATTACCCTAGTTTGTATTGATGGTACCTGCTACACTTACCTTAATACATCCAAGAACATGGTGTACATGAGGCATAGGCGATTCCTCGTCATAAAGCACAGGTACCGAACAACAATGATGAATAAGTACTTCGACAACGAGGACAAGCCACAAATTGATGAGCCAAAAAAGATGAGGTACGGGCAAAAGGTGTCTGACATGGTGAAGGGCATAGATGTCAAGTTCAGAAAGAAGAAGAGAAAGATGGGACCACGACAAGGAAGAGAAAGCGGGATAAGATGGAGGAACCACTTGTCGCCGTCGTTCCTTTCAAAAAGCAGTCAAGTTTCTTCAAGTACCTGTCGTACTGGAAGGAGCTAGATATGCCCCATGCCATCAACTGCATGCATCTAGAGAAGAATGTCTTTGAAAGCACGATTGGTGTCCTGCTATACATCAAGACTAAGACGAAGGATGGTCTGAAGTCACAATGGATCTTGTCAACCAGGGCATCAGGCCTAAAATTTAGCTAACACCACCATAGAATAGGAAAGTCGACCTTCCTGGCATGAGCTACAACTTGAGAAAAAATGAGAAGAGGGTTGTGTGCCAGTGGCTTAGGGGTATCAAGGTGCTGACCAGTTTCTCTTCCAACATCAAGAGCCTGGTCTCGATGAAAGACCTCACACTCACCAACTACAACTCACATGACTGCCACGTCATGCCGACGGTGTTCCTTCCAATTGTGATCATGGATATCGGTCTAGACTACGTGAAGATGGTCATCACACGCATGTCCTACTTCTTTAACCACATCACACATAAGGTTATTGATGAAGCTGAGCTGCCTGGCCTGAAAGAATTCATCATGGAGACTCTTTGCCAGCTCGAGATGTGCTTCCCACCATCTTTCTTCGATATTATGCCACACCTAATGATGCACATGGTTGATCAGATTTAGGAATTGGGCCCCATCTACCTACACCAGATGTGGAATTACGAGCGGTTCATGTCAACCCTCAACATATACGTCCTTAACCGTGCTTACCCGGAGGGCTCTACAATCGAGGCATATGTAAGGGACCATGATGCCTAAGAGGGGGGTGCACTTGGCAATTTAAAACACTAACTCTAAACTATGGCCTCTTTTTCTATCCTTAGCAAAAACCTATGCAAAAGATAAACTATCTAAATGTGCAACTACGGTTTTGCTAGTGTGTTGCTATCTCTACCGCAAAAAGGAGTTATACAACCTAGGTTCCAAACCTATCAACTAGCCTATCACTAAGCTAGGAAAGTAAAGCACAAACCAAGATTGCAATGTAAATGCGGAAGCTAAAGAGTAAGGTAGAGATATGCAAACTCCTATTGATGACTCTGGTATTTTTACTGAGGTATCGAGAAGCGCACAAGCTTCCCCTTAGTCCTCGTTGGAGCCCCTCGCAAGGAATCCCTCGCAAGGGCCAAGCTCCCGGTCCAGTAACTCCATGGATAGCTTCGGGTCTTCCCCACGCGCAAGCGGGTCTCTGGTTAAGCCACTCATGGCAAAGGCTCTCCTAGATGCTGCCTGCTGTCTTCACTATCAAGCTTCCAGCCAAAACGCCGCGAGCCTTGTTCCCTTCGGTACACGGTGACGGCCACACCACAAACGCGGTTGGTGTGATCTCGCAAGACTACAAGCCCCTCCGATGTACACCAATGGTGCACGCAAAGCACTGAGTGATAAGTGGTGTGCAAACCTCACTAAGCACGAGGCCTAAACCTAGAGCAAGCGCATAAGCGGTGGTCTAATCAACCTAAGCACTTCACAAAGCATCTACGCTAATCACCTAATGAATCACTAAGTACTATGCAACTGGAGATCACTAAAATGGTGTATCAACACCCTTGGTATGTTTCCTTAGCTCTCCTGATATCAAATGGCCGGTTGGGGGTCTATTTATAAGCCCCATAGGGAAAGTAGCCATTAGGGGCGAAACCTAGCTTTCTGCTACTGACCGGACGCTGCTGTCGTCCTGACCGGACGTGTCCGATCATCCCGACCATTGGAGAGTGCACGTTTTTCGGATTTTGGGCTGAGTCCGGTCTCATTCGATCGAACGCGTCAGGTTGCGCTGGCACCGCTCTGGAACCTCTCTGACTCAATCGGATGCCACTGCCTGGCGCGTTCGGTCATCCACAGTTGCTGCGTCCGGTCCTCACTAAGTTGTTGTGGCGATGATGAATAGTAAAGTCCATGCATCCAGTCACTGCTTCGCTCAGCGTCCGGTCATAGCTTTGCTCAGCATCCGTTCATAGCTACTGACGCCTGCTGTTGCTGAGCAACTTATCGGATGTTTCCAGTCCTCATAGGGCCACGTTCTGTCATCTCTACCAAGCTCATTTCTTTGTGATCTTGCGTCCGACTTGGTTCCCATCTTCGTGCTTGGACTTTGCTTGATATCTTGGGTCTTCTCTTGTGCTCCTAGGGTCTTGCTTATGGTGTTGATTGTGGAATCATCATGTCGCCTTCGTCCAAGTCACGTCTTCCACCCTATTGAACTACAAAATAATTACTTGCAAATTCATTAGTCCAATTTGGTTATGTTGGTCATCAAACACCAAAATTCAAAGTAAATGGGCCTAGGGTCTATTTTCCTTACAGCATACACAACTAAGGAGGCTGTTAACTGCTGCACCAAATACATCTAGGATGGAAGGGCGATTGGGCTACCCGTCCCTCAGCACGAAGGAAAAACATCAGGAATGGGTTGCACGGGGAGGAAAGTACGCACCGATGTACAGTACGAAATGGTGCAACAAACTCATCAAAGCGTCCTCCATCAGTTATTGGTCATGGAACGCTATGTTAACAAGCACCTGGAGGAGATCCGCGTTGCTCATAATGGAGAGCGCACGATGTCATGGGTCTAGAAACAGCACAAGATCAGTTTCACGGCGTGGATCAAAGAGCAGCAGGACATACCCCCTAGAGAATCTGATGAAGCGAGACTTGTGTCTGGCCCATCCACCCAAATCACCTCATGGCAAGGGTATGACATCAATGGATACATGTTCCATACAAAGGAGAAGGACAAGAAGAGCGCGGCACAGAACAACGGTGTTCGATATGAGGGCATCGACGAGTCGACGGGGCAGACCAGGACATACTTTGGGCAGATTGAAGAGATATGGGAACTTGACTATGGCGGTGACCTACAAATACCTGTCTTCCGGTGCCAGTTGGTCAAACCAAAGGGGGTTGTCATGGACGAGTATGAGCTAACCGACATGGAGCTCCAAATTGTCGGCTATAAAGATGATCAGTGGGTACTATCATGCCGCGTCGCGCAAGTAGCCTCCTTTGGCATGCCCAAGGACGACAAGAGGCATGTGGTTGTGTCAGGAAAGCAGAGAATCGTGGGAGCTAATTGAGTCCAAAGTCCCAAAGAATACAACAACTATGCAGAGCTCGGGCTCTTTACCGATCATCCACGGAAGATCAAGACCATCGAGACCCGCTTCAACAAGACCAAGATGATGCCCTAGTTCTGCCCCGACGGTGAGAAGAAGACCATGGGAGCGCCTGCAACAAAATGATATGTATGCTACACATATATGTAATAATGTAGTGACTTATTGATTAATGAGAAGTTTTGTAACTTATTATTATTATAATGGAACCATATATATATGACCATGGGAGATCCTAATTAAATTATGTATGCGACATCGTTTGTGTTAAGTGTTGATTCTTTAAAATTATGTGATTTATGTTGAAAACAAATGAAAGAAGTATTTAATTAACAAGTCCTACTCTACCACTACTCTACTAAAATTTTAGATCCAAATAATTGTTTTGATATAATAATATCAATTTTAGATAATAAGTATCAATTTTAGATAATAAGTATCAATTTTAGATAATAAATATCAATTTTAGATAATAAGTATCAGTTTTAGATAACAAATATCCATTTTAGATAATAACTATCAATTTTAGATAATAAGTATCAATTTTAGATAACAAGTATCAATTTTAGATAACAAGTATCAATTTTGGATAAAAAAATCAGTTTTAGATAATAAATATCCATTTTAGGTAATAAGTATCAATTTTAGATAATAAGTATCAATTTTAGATAATAAGTATCAATTTTAGATAATAATATCAATTTTAGATAACAAATATCAATTTTAGATAAATTAAAACGAGTAAAATTAACATTTTTGATAACAAATATCAATTTTAAATTCTAAATATTAACGGAGGCGGACAACTTACAGTGCTCGTCCCACCTCCGTTAATATTAACCGAGGCGGCGCTGTAAGTTGCCCGCCTCAGTTAATTAGCACCTATATAAGGGAGCGCCTTCTCCCCAAATCGGCTAAGTCCTTCGCCGGTTAATCACGACCCCGAACGGCTGCCAAAATTTTGAATCACCGTCGTACGCCGCCAACACCTTTGCCGGTGTCTATGTGCTCTCCCCCGCCCTCACCCCCGCACCCACTCCGACCTCTCCCCCCGCTAGTCCTCTTCGTCCTCTGCACCGACGAGCTCCGCTAGGAGCCAGTGAACCCTAGCGCCCCTGCCGCCGAGATCTGCTGTGACCTCTCCTCGTCGTCGAATTTCCGCGCCGCCGCCACCGTCATCCGCCGAGTGGAGATTGTGCGCACGGACCTCCGCCGTGTGTCATCCTTGGTCCGCCTTGCATCGAGGTCCATGCCGAGGAGCTCTCCTCTCTGCGCGGAAACCTAGAGGCCGCCGTCGTGGTGTCCTGTTCGTCGAGATCTGGATCTACCCCTGGCCGGCGTCGTCGTCCTCATCCGCCGCTGTTGCTTCCGGCCTCTGTCCCCGCATCGAGGTCCATGCCGAGGAGCTCTCGTCTCCTATCCGTGCGGAAACCCTAGTTGTGCGCGAGGACCACCGCCGCCATTCTTCCACTGCTCCATCCGCCGCCGTCACTGCTGCGGAACCCTAGCTCTTGTGCCGTGGTGCCCGCGCCCTTGGTCCGTGGCTGTTCTTCCCTAGCTCCGTCTCCGCCGCCATTCTTCCCCGGCTCCATCCGCCGCCGTCCCCGAGCTCCATCTGGCTCGCCGAGGTTCCATCCCCTTTAATTTGCTGCCTGTGATGCTTGTGATGAACCCTAGCCTGTGATGTCAATTTTTTATTGTTGCCTGTGATGCTTAAGAAATTTGTGAGCATATGCCGCAGCCTGTGATGCACCCTGCCTTTCAACTGAGCACATGCCTACCCAAATATTGTTTAATTGATTTATTTTGGAGATAAATGCAATTTCTGGTGATAACTGGAATTTTAGACTTATTTTTGAGCCACAAATATTGTTCTGGTGATAAATGCCTGTGATTGGATTACTACTACTCCTATATACTCCACTTGATTTTGCCACTACTACTCCTATACTAAACTGTTTGTAACTCACTTGAGAAGAGTAGTAGGAGTATAATACATGAAATTCTTTACTACTGGTGGCTGGTGGCTGCTGGTGCTAGTTATGCTCTATCTACTACTACTCTACTCTATCTACAACTACTTGCTGGCTGTGATTGGATTACTACTACTATACTACTTGCTGGCTGCTCTGGCTGCTCCTACTACTACTTGCTCTGGCTGCTGCTAGCTGTCCTATACTACCTCTGCTACCTACTACTCCTAATACTTCTATACTACTCCTGCTGCTGCTACTCAATACTCCTACTACTACACTACACTTACTCTTACTCTACTACTCTTACAATACTCTACTCTACTCCTACTGCTACACTTACTACTACTACTCTCTATACTACTCTACTACTCTCTGTGTAACATTTTTACTCCTACTACTCCCTATACTATACTGTCCTCCTCTTCTCCTACTGCTCTTTTCCTACTACTACTCTATTACTACTACTCTACTCTACTACTACTGTACTTGAATGATTTTTTGCCTTTGATTTTTGTGATTTTTGGTTTACTACTACTACATCTACTACTACTTGTATACTTTTGTCCTACACTTACTACTCTACCACTCTATCTACTCTACTACTGATATACTACTCAACTACTTACTACTCTACTACTTACTACTGCTATACTACTACTACTACTTTACTACTCCTCTGCTACTACTGATATACTACTACTGCTATACTACGCAATCTACTACTACTGCTATACTGCTCTATACTTGCTACTACTACTCTATTATACTACTGTCCTATACTAATGTTTTTTGTTACTCTGCTTCTACTAGTGCTGACTGGTAGCTGCTGCACTTCTCTCTTACTGCTCCTACTCCTCTACTACTCCCACTCTACTACTACTCTACTCTACTAATGGGGTTGCACGCCTCAGTTAACCGTTTTTGCCTGCCTCGGTTAAGTTTACTGTAGTAGTGATTCATACTAATGTTTGAGCTTCTCTGTGGCATATTCAATGATGAACTTTTTAAACTTTTAAAAATGTGCTGAGGCAGTGACTATGATGATCAAATGCCCCCTTACTTGTAAGCTGCTAAACTAGGATGGCTTCTATACCATAATATATAGGCAACCAGTTTAGAAGCAATGTGATGACAATGGGGCAAATATGAGCCAACTATGTAAATGATTTTTTTGCTTCTAAAATTTTATAATTTTCTTCTACAATTTTGTACTTTCCTTCAATTTTTATATCCCTACTCCCAATGTAATTGAAAAAAGTATGTAATTTTGTTTTGAGATGAATATAATGATTCCATTATATATGTTTTGAGATGAATATAGCATTGTGTTTATAATTATGAAATTTCCATATAACTCATTTTTTCTTAGCTTCCAATGGCGAATGAGCCTACTGAAAAATGGCGTGACCCTACTCCTGATGCGAGTGATGAAGGTTCATCATCAGAGTCAGGCGGGAGCACCGAGTATGAGAGCAAGGAGCCCCTAACACCGAGGCTATAAAAGAGGCCTCGTGGAGAGGAAGAAGATGATCCAAACTTTGACCCGAGGGGCAAAACACGAGGTTCTCACGTGGAGGCACGAGTGAATGATCGAGGGCCTCGCACAACGTTAATTAATACAACGTTCGAGGGCCTCGCGCAAGAGTATGATTAATACGAGTTCTTGTCCTCTCCAGATACCTGTGGTGCCTCATAGTTTGGAGTTCGAAGCGGAGGAAGAAGCGGTGGAAGAACCACCCGCTCCCTCCCTGGGCACTTATTCAACCGCAACGGCCAGTGGCAAGCCACAGTTGAAATGGGGCCAACATGGGAGGCACCAGACGTGCAATAAAATGCATGTGATACACCAGCTGGAGCCATAGGGAGAGCCCTTTGATCCAAAGACCGTCATCGGCACCTTCAGCAATCAATGCTCCTGTATAGTCAGGGAGAAGGTGCCTATCACATATGATAATTGGAAGGACGTCCCAGATGACATCAAGAGAACTATGTGGGGAGAGGTGAAGAGGCGGTTCACATAGCCAGTGTAGGGCTATGATGAAGAAGAGCGCAAGGCGCATGCGCTGTATGTTGCAGGCAAAGCGCTTCGCAACTTCAGGTCCATGCTCAATAAGTATTACGTGAAGATAGGGAAGACACCCTTCGAGCGTTATAATTTCATCATGCGTGACGTCTAGGAAGCCTTCGTCAGTCAAAAACAAACCGACAAAGCAAAGGCGAAGGGGGAGAAGTTCTCTGAGCTGACAAAGAGGAACGTGCTCCACCACCACCTGGGCATGACAGGTTACACCGCTAAGAAGGCAAAGTGGCAGGAGGAAAAAAGGGCGGCAGCTGAGGCCGGGCGGCCGAATCCGTACGATGGCCTCGATGAGAGGTCATGGGACTACCAATATGCCCACAAGCCAAAGAAGATGAAGGAGGGCAAGACCAAGTTCAACGAGCTACAGACCGAGGAGGCGGAGAAGAGGATCCTGGTGGTCGCTGCGGCCGAGTAGAGCAGGTCGTTCGAACCTCGCAGAGAGAGGGACGTGTTGGTCGTTTGTACCACATGAGGCCACGGTACAAAGAAGGGCTCGTCCAGCAAGGCCGCGATGAGGCAATGATGAACTTTGTCAAGGGGTCGATACAAGACGCGTTCACGAGCAACGACCCCAAGATGGTGGAGCTGAGGACACAGATGTTTCACCAGGCTGGCATGCTGCTGCCATAGGGTGAAGCCACCGTACAAGGGCAGACGATGGTCCCGTTGACCAGAGGACTCCCCAGGTACCCGGTCGACGATATCATAAAACGAACACCATGCACGCCCGTGGTGCCCTACGGCAGGACGATGTCGAAGAAGAAGGAAGTGGCCAGGGGAGTGGCACTGCCGCCAAAAAGCGGGAGCATGTACGACAACAAGTCGATCTCGCCTGACTATGCCAGGGTGGACGTGACATTGACTAACTTAGAATTTGACGATGATGAAATCGACATTCCCACTCCAGAGGGGATCAGTTACCTCCGAGGTGTTATCGGCTCTGAAGTACTCTAGAATAAGAGCAACATTATCTTGGATGAGCTGACGCCGTCACACCCCTCACAGCCCTTGTTGTCTCCCGTGGGTGATGACGATGACTACGGCGGCGATGACAATGACAATGCTGGCCTAGGCAGTAGTCCTCCAGGCAGTCCTCTCGACATGAGCAATCCATAGGGAGGTGCAGGGGCAGCATCGGGCAACGTTATACCACCTGCAAGTGGTATGAAGGAGGGCAAAGGGCAATGTCCTCCCACGTCGAGGAAGCCCACAGAAGAAGAGGACACCATACCCGCGCACCACACCAAGATGAGTTGGGCAGCCTATCAACTAGCCAATGAGTACCAAAGTTCAACTTCATTTGGAAGGTATGATACTGGCAAGCAGAGTCAAAGTACAATTTATGTGGAGATGATAGCAGACTTTTTCACTCCCCATTATCTCAAGCACAGGCAGCGAACACCAGTGTCGATTTGGCTCCTTTCGGATGACCAGGGGCCAGCTCGTCAACGACAAGCCGTGGGAGGTAAGGAGGTTCCATCTCTAGTACATGGAGGCGGCGAAAGCAGGCTTGCGCACTTTCATTGTCAAGGTCCCGGCGGAGTACTTCCACTTGCCCGACGATGCTCAAGTCATCGTAGATTTGCACGACATGCATAGGCTACTGGGCCGCAAGGACCTCGAAATTGCTCATGTGACCCTATTTGCCCTGTAAGTTAATCACGACTTTCACACCTTTGCATCGCTATAGGTACTTTAGGAAGAAACAAATAGTGCCATGACGACTTGTCCTTGCAAGATGCAGTCCTATGTACGCAAGCAAATGGGTCTAAATATGCATTTAACCCAGAGGGTCATCTCGGGTTATGATATACCGGACACTAATGAAAAGTTGATTAACTTAAACCCTCAAGAGAGAGAGCAAGCCCGGGCAGAACTGCGGAACGAGTTGAAGTATAGCGCGGGAATGTACATGTACACAGCCATGAAGAAGCTCGGGGGAGCAGATGGGTGTATCCTTGCCGCCCACCAGTTCGGGTAAGTCAAAAGGATACTTGGAACATATATGTAGGTACTGGGATCAACACTTTTCATATTTGAAGATTTGAAATTTGTATTGTTTGAATGGTGCAGCGGGGGCATCATGGGCCACTGGATTGCATTTATGATCTATCCTCAGGATAGAAGGGCCGTCGTATTCGACACATTGCGGGATACAAACAAGGAAGGGTACAAGGACTTTGAAAGCGCATTGCGATAGTATGTGATGGTACTTATTCTTTTACACTTAACATACGTGTTAAATTTGTCGTTCACACTAGTGGTTTTCGTACAGCGCTTACAAGAAGTACGTGGAGGATCACGAGTGCCTCGATCGAACATCTGAGAAAAAGAAGAAGAAGAAGAATGGCACAAAACTGAAAATCAGGCGATAATTCCCGGTACGTATCAAAAGTCGTATGTGCTACTATATCATGCATCTCTCTATATGTGGATTATATATGTCGTGCATGCTCTCTATATGATTGTGTATTATATATCATGCAGTGCGCCAAACAACCTCCTGGAACAGTATTATGTGGATACTACGTTTGCAGGTACCTCAGAGCGTGCGGCAAATACAGCCACAACTGGCGGCAGCTCAAGAAATCGCAAGGTTGGTGGCGGAAGGAAAAAGTCGACCATAAGAAGATCACTCAAAAAGTAGCGGACATTTGTAAATTTGTCATGGACTCCTGCGTGCATGTTGGGCGAACGTTCTTCAATGAGGAGGGCGAGTTAGTGACCGTTGAGAAGTACGAGAGGCTCAGAAACTGGAGCAACATGCTACACGTCCCAGATTACATGTTGCCAGACTTTGGAGTAGGGAAAGAAAAGAAGCAGTGAACATATGACATATGTTTGTAATGTAACTTGATTGTTCGGTCGTATTTTGGTGTTAACTTGAATGATGTGATATATGTGATATTTGTTTACACTGTGTATGCGTATTTGGGTGCTTTGATCTGTGTTTAATTTCAATTTAAATTCAAATTTGAAATCAAAAATGTTTTTTTTAATGTGAAAAATCATTAACCAAGGCGGGCAAGTAATAACAACTGCCTCCGTTAATAGTTTAACGGAGGTGGGCGTTTTTAACCACCCGCCTCAGTTAATATGTTAACGGCGCCCGCCTCGGTTAATAAATATTAACCGAGGCGGTTGCCTTAAGCCGACCACCTCGGTTAATTGATTAACCGAGGCGGGCAAGGGAACCGCCTCTGTTGTCACGGATTAACCATGACCTTTCGACGGAGGCGGTTGCTTTATCCGCCTCTGTTAATCTATTTTGCCCGCCTCCTTTAAGTTTACTGTAGTAGTGATCAATTTTAATATTACTAAAAATATAACACAATAAAAAGTAGTTATTTTTTATATAATTAATTAAATTGATTAAATATGGTAAATTAATAAACATGACGATTAATATGCCTAGAATTAATAACTTTATATTAATGTTTAGATAACCCTGATCTAATTCAAGTGGTTCATGTGTTCCTTTGGTGTAGGAGCGTGAGCACGTGTGTCATCAGGACTGTGTGTGTCGAACTGTCAAGTTCACCCAACATGATATGATCAAGCTTGTTAGAGGCGGACAGCGTGCACACCTTTGAAAATGAAAAGTGTCCATCTCTGAAAATGATTCCTGTAGTAGCAGCTGCGAGGTGGTGCACAGCCAGCGTGCAGCGTGCTGGCATGGCTGCATGGCTGTGCCGCCAGCGCCAAGCTTGATGGGTGTAGCTGCACGACAGTGCCGGTGAGCTAGCCTGGTGTGGTGGCTCAATGTCGTCTGTAATAGATGCATGGCGGCATGGCAATGGCGAGCGCTGTGAAGCAGCCGAGCTTTTTTCTAATTCCCGAAAACCATTTTCAAGGCTGGTTGTTTAAGTCGTCCAACTCTATAGATTTATTTTCAGGAGTGGTTCGCACAATGTAACCGCCTCTATATACGTACTTTCTGTGTCGGTTGACTTAAAAGACAACCGTCATTAAAAATGCTTTTCAGGAGTCAGTGGCTGATACGCCTCCCGAAATGAACTAATTTTAAAATCGTTGCCTTAGTATCAGTTTTTTATTATCAGCTTTTTAAACCGTAAATTCAATTTGACCGTGTCCAAAAATCACTTGGCAGTAGTGGGATGAACTATCATGAATCGGATTGCAGGCGGGGCGGGTTGCGGACGGCCACTTACCCACTAAGCTTGCCGCAAACTAATTAAGCGGGTTTGTGGCTGCCCACGAGCGCAACTGTGACCCTCCGCCGTGATCTACCGGACTCTGTGGCCCGCAAAGCACACTAGCTAGATTTTGTTGCTGCTATGAGCTCATCTGCAGCATCGTAAGGACTCGCACGGACATGGCAGCGAAGGAGCTAAAGCTAACTAACTCACCGGCAGCCACGCCTCCGCCTGTGGAGTTCAGATCCTCTGATCTAGTAGCTGTTATTGCTAATTGCTATCGCTGGACAAGAAGACCTCAGCGGCGGTCCGCCCTGCAGCGAGGTGCTTGTGGACGGCGAGGTCGGCCGTGGCACCCAGGGCCCTGACAGCACCCAGCATTCTACGGAGTCGCCACCGCAGAAGATGAACTCCTCGTCCTCCTCCGCGCCCACCACCCCGAGCTCCCAGCCGATGGCATAGTTCTCAATACCGGCGAAAACCGGCCAATATCGGTCCTACCGGTCCCCTCCGGTGTTGGCTAGTTTTGGCCGGTTTTGACCGGTATTGAATGATATTGTAAATTTTGTTTAAAGTTTGGCCAAACTTTGACTGGTATTAGTCCGGTATTGGCGAAATTTCGGCCAAAAATCGGCCTCCCAGTATTACCGGCCTCCTCCGGTATTTTTGCTTACACCGAAATCCAAAACTATGCACGCGGGCCAGCTCCAGAACGAGATCAAGGAGCGGTTGTCACGCTGGATACTAGATATTCGACAGAGGCAGGACGCAACCATTGTTGCGGGTTCTTGTGGGACGTTGCGGGCTTGCCCTCTTGTCCAATGGGCTTCGCGGAACAACACACATCATGCCGCGAAAATGTTGCAGCCGGTCCGCATCTACCGCAAAGCATGATTTTGCGGGGCGGACATGCGGGTTCCGATAAAAACCTGCCCCGCCTGCAAGCCGAATCATGAATGAAGACAGGGTACTAGATTTACTAGTTTTGAGTATTTTCAACTGCCATGAGTTAAGGTCGATGTCAGTGTACTCACTGCTGACTTGGTGACATGGCGACGTTTGCACACATCACTACCGGACTCACTGGCTTTGCCGAGTGCCAGGGGCACTCGGCAAAGCCCAATTTGCACTCGGCAAAGGCTTTGCCGAGTGCTGCACTCGGCAAACAACACTCGACAAAAAATGCGTCGACAAAGGCGTCTTTGCCGAGTGTCTTTTGTCGGGCACTCGGCAAAGCCTTTGCCGAGTGCCCGGCACTCGGCAAAGTTGGAACCGAAAAAAACCCGAAAAAATGGGAATTTTTACCCCAAAAAAAATGGAATTTTTTTTAATTGGTGGAGGCCCCCACTGGTCAGCGCCCACCCATCTCCGGCATTTTTCGCGTAAATTTCACGGCTACGCGGCCGATGGGATTTGAACCCAAGACCTCCCGCTGCGCACGAACCTCCTCTACCACTACACCACACTGTCACTTGTCTCTAGATTCCGTTTTACTAAACCGAGTGTAAATTGCTTGTTTGAGGCCCTAAACGAATTCAAATAAAAAAGTTCTAAACTACAAAGTTTCATAACTTTTTGAGATCTACACTTTTAGTTTAGGAAGTTTTTCCATCCGAGGTCATTTACAAAATTTGAATTTTAAAATTTAGAAATTCAAACGCAGTTTTGCATGACAAGATGTTTTCAAATCAAAAAGTTGCCAACTGCAATGTTTCATAACTTTTCGAGATCTACAGAGTTTATTTTGGTTGTTTTCCATCCAAGGTCGTTTGAAAAGTTCGAATTTTAAAATTTTGAAATTCAAACACAGTTTTGCATGACAAGATGATTTCAAATCAAAAAGTTGCCAATTACAAAGTTTCATAACTTTTCGAGATCTACAAAGTTTATTTTGGTTGTTTGGTCATCTGTTCATCCGACATGATCGTTCTAACATTGTTCACAAATCTTATATATCTTTCTTGTAGTTTCATAAACTACAAGAGAGATATGTTAGATTTGTGAACAAATTTATTTTCACTTTGTCATATGAAAAAAAGACCAAAACAAACATTGTACATCTTGATGAGTTATACAATTTTGTAGTTGAAAACTTTTTCATTTGAATTAATTTACTACTTTAAAATGTGCTTTGAAATTTTCTTTGCCGAGTGTCAAAAAAAACACTCGGCAAAGAAGCTTTTTTTGCCGAGTGTAAATTGCTTGTTTGAGGCCCAAAACGAATTCAAATAAAAAATTTGTAAACTACAAAGTTTCATAACTTTTTGAGATCTACACTTTTAGTTTAGGAAGTTTTTCCATCTGAGGTCGTTTACAAAATTTGAATTTTAAAATTTTGAAATTCAAACGCAGTTTTGCATGACAAGATGTTTTCAAATCAAAAAGTTGCCAACTCCAATGTTTCATAACTTTTTGAGATCTACAAAGTTTATTTTTGTTGTTTGGTCATCTGTTCATCTGACATGGTCGTTCTAACATTGTTCACAAATCTTATATATCTCTCTTGTAGTTTCGTAAACTACAAGGGAGATATGTTAGATTTGTGAAGAAATTTACTTTCACTTTGTCATATGAAGAAAAGACCAAAACAAACATTGTACATCTTGATGAGTTGTACAACTTTGTAGTTGAAAACTTTTTCATTTGAATTAATTTACTGCTTCAAAATATGCTTTGAAATTTTCTTTGCCGAGTGTCAAAAAAAACACTCGGCAAAGAGGCTTCTTTGCCGAGTGTAAAAAAAAGCACTCGGCAAAGACGTCTTTGCCGAGTGCCCGAAAAACAACACTCGGCAAACCACTTGGCATTCGGCCAAGAGCCGGTCTCCGGTAGTGCATGGTCAAGAGAAGACACTAGCTAGCATATACACAACTGTTTTTTTTATTGTTTTATACTTCCCTTCCCTCAAGTTATATATACAACACTGAAGAGGCGGGGATACTCATGCTGGATCTATAAACCGGAAGTCTTTGTATCAATGCAAAACAAGCATAGTCAAAAGGACATCTGGCCCTCAGTGAAAGCTATGTAGCGAAACAAAGAAATAGGCTTGAGGGCTGTCAGGATTATCCATCCTACAAACCAGGTCGGTGAAAGTGGAGGAGGATTGTTGAGTAAAGCCCCAGCACATGTACCGCGGCAAGGCACGCCCTAGAAAGTCAGGACCAGATGTACCTGCTGTAGACAAATTTGTCGCCCAGCCCTTATGTTGCCCGGTGTCGCACCAGTTCACAGACTAAAGGGCCGACTGCAGCCTTCCTTCATGATACTTCATCCATGGATCATTTGCAAACTTATTCAATATGAATATTTCATTGCACGCGTGCCTGATCTCCGGTATCTCTTCATCAAAATAGTATTTTTATGAGATACCTACTCAGTGTTAATAGTGTGCAGTGCCATTGCAATGTCACGTGACTCATGTGCATCAATATAAATTTTGGCTCCGAATAAAACAATGACAAAATACCACTCTATCTGGCACATAATCAGTACATGCTTTTGATTTCTTGCTCTAGAAAATATACTGAAAATGACAGAAATTCTCTAAAAACATACTGAATTTTTTTTAATTTTTTTCTCTTCCCAAAGCTGACACCTGATATTTCACTAGGCCATCTCTTGGTACGACCCCTGGTATTCAACAGTGCACTTGTTTCAGCAACAGGACCTTCCAGTACGACTAGTATGGGTATCTGATGCCCGCACCAGCCATTAGTAAAATAGAAAAGATGATTTATAGTCTTATTGTTCAAGATTAAGGAATCACAACCGGAGACGGCTTCTTTGTCGAGTGTCCCATACTTTGCCGAGTGCTTTTTATCGGGCGCTCGACAAAGAGGCTATTTGCCGAGTGCCAGAGAGAAAGCACTCGGCAAACAACTGGCACTCGACAAAGAGGTGGTCTGCCGAGTGCCGAGCACTCAGCAAACAATAACACTCGGCAAAGACCAGGTTTGCCGAGTGTCGGGCACTCGGCAAACCAGAACACTCGGCAAAGGGCCGCCGCCATTAACGGCCGATAGCCGTCGTTAACCCTTTGCCGAGTGTCTTCTCCTGACACTCGGCAAAGCGGTGATTCGCCGAGTGTCATTTTTTGACACTTGGCAAACTATATTTTATTACTTTTGATCTCCAAATTTTTTTTGCAGTCCTCATACAATACCTGATACTCCATGTTCCAATGTGGCACATTTCTCGGACTTTTTCTATATTTCTTTAATTTATTTCATTTAATTGAATTTTCTTGGATAATTCAAATTATAACTGCTAGTCATTCGAATAATGAAAAAATGAATGGAAAAATGATATTCATGTTATTTAGTATAATGTGAGGCCGTATCCAGTAATAGACCACCAATTTCGAACATCTTGTTCACGAAACATGACCATGAACTTGCGGTCGAGTTGTTTTTAAATTCTATAAAAAACAAACAAAGTCCGAAAATCATGAAACTTGTAAAGATGTCATGATATCATATGTGGAGGCTGTGATAAAAATTTGAGAAGGTTCCGCGCAAGTTGTCACGTATGATGCTTGCAAAACGAAGAATCTCCGAAGAAGTTTCATGATTTCATGAAGAGGCCGACGAGGTGGTAAGCATCGTACGTGATAAACTTGCACATATGATATCATGACATCTCAACAAGTTTTAAGATCTTTGGTCTTCGTTTGCTTTTTATAGAATTTAAAAACAACTCGACCGCAAGTTCGTGGTCATGTTTCGTGAATAAGATGCTCGAAATTGGTGGTCTGTTCCTGGATACGGCCTCACATTATACTAAATAACATGAATATCATTTTCCCATTCATTTTTTCATTATTCGAATGACTAGCAGCTATAATTTGAATTATCCAAGAAAATTCAATTAAATGAAATAAATTAAAGAAATATAGATAAAGTCCGAGAAATGTGCCACATTGGAACATGGAGTACCAAGTATTGTATAAGGACTATAGAAAAAGTTTGGGGACAGGAAGAAAAAAATAAAAATGGTTTGCCGAGTGTCGGTGTTTGGCGCTCGGCAAAGGAGCCTCTTTGTCGAGTGCCAGGACGCCTGACACTCGACAAAGAATTTTAATTTTTTTAAAAAAACCCTCTTTGCCGAGTGCCAGGCCAGGTGGCACTTGACAAAGAGTTTTAAAAAATTAAAAAAATACTTTTCCAAGTGCCAGATCATGGACACTCGGCAAAGAATTTTTTTTTAAAAAACCTCTTTGCCAAGTGCCAGGCTAGGTGCCACTCGGCAGAGAATTAAAAAAAATTAAAAAAAATACTTTATCGAGTGCCAGGGGCACTCAGCAAAGGGGGTATTTAACCCCACTGGCCCAGTCGGCCCACACACACCGCACACACGCACACACGCATGTAGGTAGCTGACCACCCGCGCTCCCGCGCCGCCCCCTGCGCCGCCGCCACCGGAGAGGAGAAAGAGAGGAGGAGGAGGAAAGGAGGAAGAAGGAGGAAGAAGAAGGAGGAGGAAGGAAGAAGGATGGAGGAGGAAGAATAAGGAGGAGGCGCCCCGACCGCCGTTGCCACGTCCTCGGTGCTTCCCCATCTGTCACCTTGTCCACCGGCGCCCTGGCCCCTTCACCACCGCCACCCTACGACGCCCACTAGGTATGCCCTACCGTCGTCATCATAGTATTACTAGTAGTTGCGGTAGTAGTAGTGGTAGAGTAGCAGTGGTGGTAGTCATAGGAGTCGTAGGAGTGGTTGTGACATTGTTATATATATGTGGTTGGATATAATCTTGTGCATGTCGGCCATCGTGCCGTTGGTTTTTTTGTAGGTTTTGGAAACCTCACCGTGTAGGGGAGGTGCTGCCGAAATTTTATATTGACAGTTTTATGTTTCTTTTTTTGCAGAGAAGAGTCCATCAGAACGGAGCCGGAGTACATCGGCGACCCCGATCGCCTTCCTCGCCGCTGCGGGTCTACCTGCACCGCATTGCCTCGCCACTACACCGACCACTAGTAGAGAACAGACCTTTGATCCAAGGGCCAAACCAGGCTCTAGTCCCGGGAAATATTGCGCCCGGGACTAGAGAGACCTTTAGTCCCGGTTGGTGGCTCCAATCGGGACTAAAGGTCCCTACCCAATGGCTCCTGCGCCAGGCAGTTGTGGCAGGGGACCTTTAGTCCCGGTTGGAGCCACTAACCCGGACTAAAGGTCAACCTTTACTCCCGGTTGGTGGCTCCAACCGGGAGTAAAGCTCTTGTCCCGGCTAGTGGCGTGGCCCGGGACTAGAAAGTGACCTTTAGTCCCGGTTGGATCCACCAACTGGGACTAAAGGTCCCCCCTATAAATCCTGCTGGCCGTCTTCTTCCTTCCCGAGCCCGCCCGAGAGCTTTAGTTCAAATTTAAGCAGTGTTCTTGCTCTTTCTCCTTCTATTCTTCGATTCCTCCATCGATTTCTTTGATTCCTCCATCGATTCTTCGGTTCTAAAGGTTACCAACTTCATACTCTCAGGTTTCACCATTGTCTTATCTCATTTTGTTCACTATATATATATGGTTCTTTATTGTGGTTTTTTTCATTTGTAAGCAATTTGAGCTCAAAATCACTTCAAACTTGCATATTTACATGAAGGAAGGTTAAAGTAGCTATTAAAAACTAGTATTCACCGTTCATTTGTAGCATACATAGCACACTTCATTGTTTAGAGATATAGAGAATTTTAGAGTTTTTTTAATTTTATTTGTTTATAAAATGAGAAATTTATAGTGTATTAAAAAATGAGTATAGAGAGTAGATGGCAACTGCTTCCGGGTCCTCGGCCTCTCATGGGTTTCCAAAGCAACTTAGGTCGGGCCTCCCACTCATTGCATGCAGCAAGTGTTGTGATGAGATGAAGATTGTGATGGAGTACCGAGTGAAGAAGGAGGGTCCCAACAAGGGTCGCATTTTCTACAAGTGTCCGGATCGCAATGTGAGTTATTTTATCGCATTTAATGACTATGGTTAGTTTATACCTATTTTCATGATGGTTGTGATTAAAGTTCTAATTTTTTGTTTTAATTTTAGTGGGATGGCACTAGATGTTCAGGCTTCTACTATGAGGAAGAGTATGTTGAACTCGTGCAAAAATATCTTGCACAACAGGCAGATATGGCGGCTAATGAGGCAGTGATCCAGTCGAAGAAGCCCAAAGATGTTGAACAAACGGGGGATCTATCTGTTTTAGTTGGGATTGGTCGCGAAATCCTTGTGCTGCTGAAGTACATTTTAGCTTTAGTGTTTTTAGTGGTAGTTGGGATTGTCTACATTGTAGCGAGGCTTTCTTAAATTTATAGCTTTTGTGGTGGTATGCATGTTGTATAATTAACTAATTATGTTCTAGGTTTTAATATGGTATTTATGTCATATAATGCAGATGAGTCGGCAATGGATGTACAATGCTGATCGTCGCTCCCAAGAGTTCATGGACGGCGTGCATTCTTTGTTACGTGCGGCCGAGGCAAACAAACGCGATGGTTTCATGTGCTGCCCATGTGCTGTATGTAAGAATACGATGGAATATGCTAACTCAAAGACTCTTCATTCACACTTGTTCAAGTCAAGTTTCATGCCAAACTATATTTGTTGGACGAAGCACGGAGAAACCAGAGTTGTAATGGAAGAAGGTGAAGAAGAACAATGGGGCGATGATGACATTTTTGTTGAATATGGTGCCTTCAATGATACTGCAATGGGGGAAGCTGAAGAAGAGGTGGGGGCAAAGGAGAAGCCTGCTGAAGAAGAGGTGGGGGCAGAGGAGAAGCCCGCTAAAGAAGAGGTAGGGGCAGAGGAGGAGCCCGCTGATGATCTTGGTCAGGCCATTCATGACGCACAAAGAGAATGCGAAAGTGAAAAGGAGAAGATCAAATTCGACCGCATGCTAGAGGATCACAAGAAATTGCTATACCCAACTTGTGATGCGGGGCAGAAAAAGTTAGGTACCACATTAGAATTACTGCAATGGAAGGCAAAGAATGGTGTATCTGACAAGGGATTCATGGAGTTACTAAAAATCCAAAAGAAGATGTTTCCGAAGGATAACGAATTGCCCAGCACTACGTACGAAGCAAAACAGGTAGTCTACCCTTTAGGATTAGAAATCTAGAAGATACATGCATGTCCTAATGACTGCATCCTCTACCGTGGCATGGAGTACAAGAAGTTGGATGCATGCCCTGTATGTCACGCATCGCGGTATAAGATCCGGCGAGATGACCCTGGTGATGTTGAGGGTGAACGTCCCAAGAAGAAAATCCCTGCCAAGGTTATGTGGTATGCTCCTATAATACCACGCTTGAAACATCTTTTTAGAAATAGAGACCATGCAAAGTTGTTGTGATGGCACAAAGAAGACCGTAAGGTAGACAATATGTTGAGACACCCTGCTGATGGGTCCCAGTGGAGAGCAATCGATAGAGAATTCCCCGAGTTTGCAAGTGACGCAAGAAACTTAAGGTTTGCTTTAAGTACGGATGGTATGAATCCTTTCGGGGAGTAGAGCAGTAGTCACAGCACTTGGCCTGTTACTCTATGCATCTACAACCTTCCTCCCTGGTTATGCATGAAGCGTAAGTTTATTATGATGCCAGTGCTCATCCAAGGCCCAAAGCAACCTGGCAACGACATCGATGTCTACCTGAGGCCACTAGTTGAAGAACTTCTACTTTTGTGGAACAAGCCAGGTGTACGCGTGTGGGATGAGCACAAGTAGGAGCACTTTGACCTGCGAGCATTGTTGTTCATAACAATCAATGATTGGCCAGCTCTAAGTAATCTTTCAGGACAATCAAACAAGGGATATAATGCATGCATGCACTATTTCGGTGACATGAAAGGTATATTCTTGAAAAAGTGTCGCAAGGTCGTGTACCTTGGGCATCGATGATTTCTTCCTGCAAATTGCCCCGTAAGAAAGAAAGGCAAGCATTTTAAAGTTAAGGCAGACCACCAGACCAAGCCTCGCAACCGAACTGGTGTGGACATCCTCGATATGGTCAATGATGTGAAAGTAATATTTGGAAAGGGACCTGGCAGCCAACCTGTTTCGAAGGACGCCAACGGTCACGCACCCATGTGGAAGAAGAAGTCCATATTTTGGGAGCAACCCTATTGGCAAGTCCTAGAGGTCCGCAGCGCAATCGACGTGATGCACCTAATGAAGAATCTTTGTGTGAACCTGCTAGGCTTCGTGGGCGTGCATGGGAAGCCTAAGGACACAATTGAAGCATGACAGGACCTGCGGTGTTTGAAAGAACGAGATAACCTGCATCTAGAGAAGATAGATGATGGACGCCAGTACTTAAGTCCTGCCAGCTATACTCTTAGCAAAGAAGAGAAGGACAGCTTGTTTGAAAGCCTAGATAGCATTAAGGTACCGTCTAGATTCTCCTCGAATATAAAGGGTATAATAAATCTGCCAGAGAAGAAATTTGGACACTTAAAGTCCCATGACTGCCACGTGCTCATGACTCAATTGCTTCCAGTTGCATTAAGAGGAATTCTACCGCCAAATGTACGTCTAGCCACCATGAAGCTATGTGCATTCCTCAATGCAATTTCTTAGAAGGCAATCGATCCAACGGATCTAGCGAAACTATAGAATGATGTGGTTCAATGTCTTGTCAGCTTTGAGTTGGTGTTCCCTCCTTCCTTCTTTGATATCATGACACACCTCCTAGTTCATCTGGTCAAGGAGATTACTATTCTCGGTCCTGTGTTCCTACACAACATGTTCCCCTTTGAGAGGTTTATGGGAATCCTGAAGAAATATGTTCACAATAGTGCTCGGCCAGAAGGAAGCATCGCCAAGGGCTACGGAACAGGGGAGGTCATTGAGTTCTGTGTTGACTTCATTCCCGATATTAACCCGATTGGTGTTCCTAAATTGTGACATGAGGGGAGGCTAAGTGGTAAGGGGATACTAGGGAAAAAAACATATATTGGTAAGGGTGATGATTATTTCAATAAAGCACACTACATAGTTCTATAGGACTCCTCCTTGGTAGATCCATATACTGAGACACACGAGAACCTCCTCTGATCTGAGTTCTCAGGGAAGTCTGAAGCATGGATTACGCGTCAGCACATGGAAACTTTCAGCGACTGGTTGCGAAAAGAATGTCAGGGTGATGAGAGTATTGATGAGGAGCTATATTTGTTGGCTAGGCAGCCATCGTGGCATATCCTCACATACAAAGGGTACGAGATAAATGGGAATACATTTTACACAGTGGCACAAGATAAAAGGAGCACCAACCAGAACAGTGGTGTCCACATAGATGCCACCAACCCTAGTGGGAACAAGCAAACATACTATGGCCGCATAGAGGAGATATGGGAACTAGACTATGCATCTCATTTTAAGGTACCTTTGTTCAAGTGTCAGTGGGTAAAGACGACTGGAGGCGGCGTAGCAATCGACAACCAGTATGGAATGACAACAGTGGACCTCAACAATATTGAGTACAAAGGTGAACCATTTGTCCTTGCGAAGGATGTGACTCAGGTGTTCTATATCAAGGACATGTCTACAAAACCGAAGAGAGGGAAAAACTACAACCACCCAATCAATGATGAGCCAAAGCGCCACATAGTTCTTTCAGGAAAAAGAAACATCATCGGAATCAAAGACAAGTTAGACATGTCAGAAGATTATGAAAAGGATGACCGAATTTCACCCTTCACAATGAACAAAGACCCTAGCATCTAGCTAAACGATGAGGACACTCCATGGTTACGGTGCGATCATAACCAAGGGACATACGTCAAGAAGAAGTTCATTACTGTGCCCACTTGATATATATATTGATGTTCAATAGTGTGTTTTAGAGATATTATGTATTAATTGTGAATTTATGTTTGATGTTGAATTATATCACGTTGAAATGATGTGAAAACAAATTTATGTTTGATGTTGGGATTATGTCACGTTGAAATGATGTGAAAACAAATTTATGTTTGATGGTGGGATTATGTCACGTTCAAATGATGTGAAAACAAATTTCCAGTCGAAACACAAGAGTTTTTCTGAATTTAATTAAACACTATATTTTTGCATTATCAAAATAGTAATTTAAACACTATATTGTGTTTTAAAACTTGTTAAAAAAATTAAAAATTTAGGTCACATAATTTTCCTGTGTGCAATAAAGCAAAATAGAATCTATATTTTTCCAAAATATTTTATGTCTTTTTATTTAATTTTCTGTGCAATTAACTATCCTTTTATCATTTGTGTAAAAAGAAATATATTAAAATCCTAATGAATTGGCAGGCCAAAAACCTTTAGTCCCGGGCGTCACCACCAGCCATTAGTCCCGGGCGCCACCACCAGTCGGGACTAAAGGTGCGACCTTTAGTCCTGGGCGTTAACAGGGCCCGGGACTAAAGGGCCTTTAGTCCCGGCTGGTGGTGGCGCCCGGGACTAAAGGTCCTCTCCCTTATATAGCCTCTGCGCCCGCCCCGACCCCTCTTCTTCCTCCTCCCCACTGCCGAGCCAAGCCCTAACAGACCCGCCGCCGCTCGTCCGATCCGCCACCGACGCCGCACCTCGTGAGTGCCCGCACGCACACCGGCGGCCCACCGCCCCGACGTCGCACGCCCCGACTAAGTGCGCTCGCCGACACACCGCCCCTCGACCACCCCGGCCCGGCGCCTCGACGCCCCACCGCCCTGATGCCACACTATGGCCCGGCCCGACGCCACGCCACCCCTAATGCCGCGCCACACCCCTAACGCCGCCCTTGACGCACGCCGCCCCTGATGCCCGACGCCACGCCGCCCCTGGCGCCCGACGCCACACCGCCACTGATGCCGCGCGCACGACCCTGACGACTACACCCCGGCCTGGCCAGCCACGATGCTCGCGCCGCCACCCGGCCGAGACAGCGACACCGCCCTCATCATCACCGCCTCTGGACGCCCATCACCACCGACCCCTACGTACGTCGATCATCACCGCTGACCCCTACGTACGTCGATATGTGTTTGTATGTGATATATGCAGAGGAACGCCTCATTGTGTTGTATGTGGAGCAACGCCGTCGTTGTGTTGTATGCGGAGCAACGCCGCCTCGTTGTGTTGTATGCGGAGCAACGCCGCCTTGTTGTGTTGTATGCTGGGCAATGCCGCCTCGTTGTGTTGTATATGCGGAGCAACGCCGCCCCATTGTTGTATATGCGGAGCAACGCCACCCTGTTGTTGTATACCCTAGCGAGAATGACGATTCGCCCTAGCGAGAACGATGAATTCGCCCTAGCGAGAACGACGAATTCGCCCTGTCGTTCTCTCTAGGGCGAATTCGTCATTCTCGCTAGGGCGAATTCGTCGTTTATATGACTTGTTTACATATATGACTTGTTTATATATATGACTTGTTTATATGACTTGTTTACATATATGACTTGTTTACATATATGACTTATTGACATATATGATTGTTTACATATATGAATTGTTTATATATATGACTTGCTTATATGACTTGTTTATATGACTTGTTTATATATGTGACTTAGATTTATTTTGTATATGACTTATTATACATATATGACTTGTTTACATATATGAATTGTTTATATATATGACTTGTTTATATGCCTTGTTTATATATGTGACTTAGATTTATTTTGTTTATGACTTATTGTACATATATGACTTGTTTATATATATGTGACTTAGATAAATTTGTATATGACTTATTGTATATATATGACTTGTTTATATATGTGACTTAAATTTTGTTAAATTTGTTAGATATGGCTGCCCCGGGAGACAACATGGAGGAAGAAATGATGAATATTATTGCCAATGCTGGTGAGCAGGATGTTGATGACGGAAGTCAATACCTAGCTCTTGAAAATGAGCAAGAAAATGTTTTGCAAGAAAATACAGGCGAGGTATATATACTAAATATATATTATATGTGAATATTGTATATATTTCTGTGTACAAAAGATATTTATTTATTATTTTTTTATATGTAGCCCTTTGGATCGGCGACCACAACGGCGAAGAGCAAAAATATTCGAGGACCGAAGAAACCACTGGAGGGCCGGTACATAATATCGGAATTCAACATCGAGACAGGCGAACCACTTGGTCCACATAAAAGGAAATTCGTGGAACACTGTGGGTACCTTGTAAGGGATAGAATTTCGATTAGTATCCATGAATGGAAGAAAAAGATCAACGAGCCTGATGTTAGTTTTGTCTCTGATGTTGACGAGAATTTGCTCTAGAATGATATCCTTGCCCATTTCACGTTGCAAGCGGATGATTATGATGATATCAACGATGATGAATTGAAGGAGCTAGTTCGATCGTGGGCTATGAAGAAGATGGCCACACAATTCCAGACTTGGAAGAAACACCTATACAACACATACATCAAGAAGAATGAAACGCCAAATTTCAATACTGCTACAGGCCCGATCTCGAAACAGAGGCCCTATTGGAATGATTTCGTAGAGTACAAGACATCAGCAGAGGGTCAGGCACGGGTGAGATGGAACCAAGAGAATGCCCAAAAAAAGGTATACCACCATGACATGGGATCAGGTGGCTACGATACTGACATTCCGAAGTGCCAAAAAATGGAAGCGGACATTATTGCCAAGGGGATCGAACCAGAATCAGCCAAGTGGCCCCCACGCTCGAAGAATTGGTTTTTCGGTCATGGGGGAAGACTCGACCCACAGACCGGTCTGGCAGTGTATGGGCAAAAACTCAAAACAGCAGCACGCCGATTGGCTTTTGCTATAGAAGCTAAAGAGATTGGTGTGTTCAAGCCCAATAGAGAGAAGGATGAGCTGACGTATGCCATCGGGACTGCTGAACACACTGGCCGAACCAGAGGCTTAGGACGCAACACTCCATGGGTTCATGGTTTCCCTAATGATAGGGAAACCTACCGAAGCCATCAGAGAAGCAAGGAGGAGCAAGCAGCGTGGGTGACAATGTTGGAGGAAATGGTGCTTGAAGCAAAGGAGCGAGAAAAAGTAATGGAAGCAAGAATGCAGGAAGAAATCAGAAAGCAAGTGTAGATAGCAATGAGTGCCTAGAGGCAGGCATTAGAGCCAGGAATGAATGTTAATATTAGCCCCCCTAGTCAGTTGAAAAGCAGCTGCGCTTCCACTGAGCTGCCAAAGCAAGATGACGCAGCGCTGCGCTTCCCCATGGATGATGTCACTACTCCAATGACATCAATTGAGCTACATGTTCCAAGGGGGAATGACACAATCAAGGTCACTGTCGGTGTTTTTACTCCTCAAGACCCTACCAAGACACCAAGAATCTATGGGGCACTAATACAACCTGGATATGCTAGGGTCGCAGTGGATAAAGTGAGCAAAGGTTATGATGATCTAGCTCTTGACATTCCTGGAGGTGATGGAGAGAAGACTCTAGGAGAAGCAGAGAAGGCATATATACTATGGTGCAAGCGCTACATCATTATCCCTAGGGCGTCTGCTCCACAGCCAGTAGACATTTGGTGCGGACAAAAGTTAACAAAACAATTTTTTGATAATTTTCTATGGGCATGACTAATAATAAGCATTTACTTATATCTCATTATTTTTTGTACTCACAAAGCAGGGCCTCCGCCAACCAAAGTCCAGTTATTGCTTCTCCTGACCATCATAGTGCTTAGGGCAATGATGATGCCTTCGAAGGCACTGCTGCATCCCCACCATCTCCAACTCCTCTACTGCCTCCAAGGAAGTCCACAACTCCTCCGCCGAGGTCTCCAACTCCTCCGCCGCCTCCAAAGTCTGCACTGCCTCCAAGGCGGTCTCCAATGCCTCCCCCGCCTCCAAGGAAGCCAGCCCCTAAGAGGTCCGCCCCGCAAATGAAGCTGTTGCCCTGCCCACCGGCAAAGAAGCAGAAAGCAAATACTCATCCAGTTATTCCCCAAAAACTATCTTATGAGAAAAGTGAACAGGGATTAAAGGATGCAGTACAAAAAAGAAGTGACAGATTTCTTTGAAGGTGCAAAATAGGCACGATGAGCAAGGGAGAACCCAGAGCCATCATACTTCTTCCTACCTCCAGATCAGCTAAGAAAGAAGTTGGAACAAAAAAAACGGGATTCTCTTAAGAGCGCCGCGAAACAACCGATATCGGACTATGACCGCTCTCTCACCAAGTCATATGAGGCGGCGCAAAAAAAGAAGAGAGTAGGGAAAGGTGTTGCACAACTCGGACAACAATCGCAACAATCAATCCCCCCCCCCTTGTCGTTCCTAATGAATATGGTTCAAACTTAAACTTAGTGGAGGAGGTAGGCGGCTTTGAGTCATTTCTTCAGTTTTATGATGACACTGGTTTAAACCTTGCCGAAGTGCTTGCTGAAGGACCATCTGCTCCGGAAGTGGATCCTTACAAGAAATTTGTACCAAGCTAGAGTCTATACAACCCAGAGAAATTAGGTGAACTGGGTATGCAAATGTACCTGCTAAACGGGTGGTACATGTCGGCGTCTAATGCGGGACAAATCTATCTTTCTGTCAGAATTAGAAACCACCATTACTTCTGTGGCAATGACATTATCTATGTCAAGCTTCCAAAATTACACCAAAAGTATCATTAGCTGCTATTGTCTATAAGTGTGATTATTTTCTACTATATCCACAATTTCTTTATTATATATTCACAATATATATATTCACAATTTTCATGTATGCAGATATGAGATGACAGAACTTAGAAAGAGAGTCGTATACAAACACCCTAACCCCCCGAAGGATTATAAGCCTCAACCTGAGAGAAATCTCATGAATTTCTTAGTGAACCAACGCGACAAGAAGGAGATACTCTTCCCCTACAACTTCAAGTGAGTCTTATTATAAGTAATTAATGTCGATCATATATATGGGACATCAATATTTCCTTACTAGCTAGTTACCTCTCTCACATATATATATATGTTTATGCAACAATCACTGGATATTGATGGTCATCGATATGGCCAATAGTAGATTGAAAATCTTAGACTCATTGAGAAAACCGCAAACGGAGTATCAAGACATGATAGATATTAAACAAGGGTAATTAATTTAGTTTCTCTATAACAACATATATATATATAATGGCGCCGATCTCTCAACAATTATTAAAGGTTAAATTATTTTTTTATTTTATTGGGAGCAGGGTTTGGAAAAGGTTCATTGAGGAACAAAAAATGAAACATTGCAAAGCGCCATTGGGTGTAATCGCACACAAAGTAAGTACTATAACTACACATTTATATTCAATTAACACCATATGATGATTTTAATTCACCCTAATTGATTTTTTTGTCATAAAAGTGGGTTCTAAGGCAGGAGCAGGGTAACAACTACTGCGGATACTATGTTTGCGAGTTCATCATGGCGTACTCAAAGAGAACTCCTGAAGAGCAACTCAAAGTACGTATATAAATACTTTTTCCTTTATATTATTTCGATCGTATATTTACAATTTCTTTATTGCTCTCATTTGTATAAGTAATTACATGAGCAATACACATACATATATATATATATTAATACTTTTTTCCTTTAACTTTTATTGAAGACTGAATGATTGAGGGAAAGAGTCATACGACTTGACCAACTTAAAGCAATTCGAGAGACTATAGCAGGATTTCTAAATGACTAGGTCATCAACCCCAACGGCGAGTTCTACAATGACCCGAACGAAACGTGGATGATGCCAAATCTAGAGGAGTGAATTGCTAAGGACATAAACAATTTATATATCAAACCTTTGTAATATATATATATATATATATATATATATATATATGTATGCACATATTATATGTACATAAAATAACGTGTGTATATATATGATCATCATATATATATGCATGTACGCGTATATTCGTTTATTATTTATGTACAAAGTTCGAACGAAAACTTACGCGTGCGAAGTACACATATATATTACTATTAGCAGCGTATTCGAAAATGTATTTTAATATCAAAACTAATCATTAAATGAAAAAAGAAACCAAAAATAGAAACCAGAAAAAGGAAAAAAAAGAGGGACATTTAGTCCCGGTTGGTAACACCAACCGGGACTCAATGTCCTGCCCCGTAGCGGTCCCTGGCCAGGCCTGGAGGCCCCCTTTACTCCCGGTTGGTGTTTCCAATCGGGACTAAAGGTCCCCCTTTAGTCCCGGGCGTCAAGCCAGGACTAAAGGAGGGTACCTTTAGTCCCAGATTTGTGCTCCCGGTTGAGAAACCGGGACTAAAGGGGTTTCCCAACCGGGAGCAAAAAGCCTTGCTGCACTAGTGGACCCACCATGGCCCCGCTAGCCTGACTCCACCGCCACCCTAGGTATAACCCCTCTTTCCATATCATGGTCGTAGATCATGTAACCTAGTTAGGTGTCTCCCGTTCAAAAGAGATACGGTTGGAAATATGCAGATATTTCCATATCTAAAATCGTATCTGTTTCGAATTGTCCACGTTTTTTGGACAACCCACGGATGCGTAGGTGGGGTTAGTTTCCATGGTCTGCTCCGATCCAACACAGAGTTTCGGCATCATCTCCCTGTTGTTCTCCGGATACACACTCTCCCTAGCAGAACGTGTATTTGGAGAACAGGGGGAGGTGCTGCCAAAATTCTGTCTTGGATAGGAGTAGAGCATGGAAACTAATCTCATCTACGGATCCTTGTATGGGATTAGGACCTATCCTCACCTATTAGATAGTAGGAACGTCATGTAGATGCAATTGATGTTTATATTACTCGTCGCTATATATGTTAGAGGATGGAGGACCGTGAGTGGATGTACACGGGCCACGCAAGTCAGGGTTAGGTCACCAATGAATGGATCAACAAGACCGATGCTTTCTTGGAATGGGCATTTGGCGTGGCTGCTAAAGGAGTGAGTAAAATTTGTTGTCCCTACAGCAAATGTGCAAATAGGAAAAGACAAACGAAGAAGGTCATGGGGAAACATCTTTGGAAGAATGGATTTACGGCAGACTATACCCGGTGGGTCTACCATGGTGAAGCCGATCGTATGAGAGAGGAGGTGGTGAGACCACGCATAGAGGATTATGATGCTGATGCGGGGGTAGCAAACATGTTAAATGACTATCACGAGGCACAGTTCGCTGAAGGACGTATGGAGGAGGAGCTAGAGGCAACCGCAAAGGCGTTCTACGACATATTTGCCATGGCACAGAAACCCCTTCACGGCTAGACAAAGGTTTCTGAACTGGATGCCATTGGATGCATAATTGCATTAAAGTCCCAGTATAGCCTGAGTCAAGATGCCTTTGATGGTATGTTGACAGTTATTGGCAGCCTGCTTCCGGAGGGTCACCTTCTGCCAAAGAGCATGCACGAGTCATAGAAACTCCTTCATGCACTTAAGATGCTGTATGAGCAGATACATGCTTGCCCGAAGTGGTGCGTCCTATTTAGGAAAGAATACATGGAAGCAAAGTATTGTCCAAAGTGTAAATCCTCTAGGTTCTTGGAGGCAGATTCTGGTGATGGCTAGAAGAGGCAGCTTTACATTCCCATGACAATCCTATGGCACCTTCCGTTCATACCGAGGATCCAATGGCTATACATGACCGAGGAATCCGTGAAACAGATGACATGGCACAAAAATGACAAACGATACAATCCTGACAGGATGGTACATGCATCTGATGGTGAAGCATGGACCCACTTTGATGGCATTCATCATGAAAAAGCTAAAGAGGCTCATAATGTATGTGTTGCGCTGGCAACAGATGGGTTCAATCCTTATAGAATGATGGCTGCCCCATACACATGTTGACCCATGTTTGTTATCCCCCTCAATCTCCCCCCGGCGTATGCTTTCAACGACATAACATATTCTTGTTGTTGATAATTTCTGGACACCCGGAGAATAATATGGTTGTGTTCATGGAGCCTATGATTGATGAATTGGTCCATGCTTGGGAGGAAGGGGTATGGACATACGACCGAGCTACAAAGAAAAACTACGCCGCCACCCCCGATGCTGCAGATCGGGCCCGTAGGGTATTCAACAACAAGGCGGAGTGGGTGAAGCAAGAGCTATGGGTAAGTCTTCCTCTCACTACATTGCTCAATACATCGCATTCATTGGACATTCTTGAAATAATGAATGGATACATCATGTTTGTATGCAGGATTTCTTTAGATGCCAGGACAGACATGAGGCTAGGGCAGATGTGGTGGCTACCAAATGCTGCAAAAAACTCATCGTGGACATGCATTATGAGGCGCGCATCCAGGCCATCGTAACTTACCACGTGACCGTCCTTGGAACGAAGGTCACCAAAAGAGACGCAAGAACCATGACGCTAACCCGGGACCAGTACCTGCAGGTAAATACAAAACATTAATACTGATTCCTTTTGAGATTAAGTAGGCTTAATTTCATCTTCTGATATGCCATGTACTTGATGGCCTGTAGATAATTCCTTATTGGTGCACCGCGCATCCCCAGTGCTAGGTACAGATGGTGGACAAGTGGTGCTCACACGAGTGGGAGGAGATGCACAACTTGTGCTGGGAGTGGCATTTGATGATGCCAGGTGTAGCACACCATCAAGGCAGCCGCAGCCTCAGTGGATACGTAGAAACATAGGTATGCGAATTCATTTATTTATTCTAACGCTCAATTCTACATGATTTCCAATTATCTTGCTATTTTTCTCGTAGTCGGCGTCACATGGTGGCCAGCCTTGCTCCATCTTCAAGGCATTTGCTATGGCCCACAAGGGCAATGCGACGTACGACGTCGACTACAACCCGGAGGACGGGCCCGATGCTTACAGCAATGCGACCGTCCACAACTGCCTCAGTGAGTACACATCGATGGCAAGGGAGGTCCATGTGCCAGAGTACGATCCGAGCACCGAGGACCTTGATGGAGAAGTTGTCATGAGGGTGAGAGGAGGCAAGAAGCATGGGCGGTACTGGATTGGCGACAGCGCAATCGACTCGGCCGCTACTCCCAGTCTCTCCTAGATTCGAGCAAGCAGCATGAGCACGAGTCTAGCCATACGACCTCGGTAGGACACTTCACACCACCAGGTGGAGGCACTCGAGGTTATTCCTGGTTTATTCGTCGTTCATTGGTTTTTTCATACCTTTTCTTTGCATTATTGTAACATTGGGGTGAATATATTATAGGCCCAGCTGGAACAAGAGAGGAGGATACGGGAGCAAATGCAGGCGAAGATGGAGAGGGTGGAGGCCGAGCAGCGGAGGATGGCGGAGATTCTTCAGTACATGCAAAATCTTGGCGCCACTACAGGTGCAGTTCTGTCACCTTCGCTATTCGCTCCACCTCCACCTCCTCACTATTCTACTCCTGTGAGTATAGATGTTTTAGTTTGTATGTTCATGCTTACGGTCAAACCTAGTGGAGTATGAAAGTTTTATTCATGTATGGTATATATTTATCTTGTCTCACACATACAATCTCTTCTCCTTTGTGCTGAATCAATCGGCGGCATCGAACGATCCTCATGCTTCAGCGAATCCTTCACCAAATCAGTCTCATTGGCCATCTGGTTAAGATTCTTGTGGTTGTTAATGGTACTTCTATTTGCAATTGTGGTTGTAGATCATGGAGCACTTGGATTACTTGTGAACTTATTTGTGATATATTGTGAGACATGTGACGTTTGTGATATATATGTGACGTTTGTGATATATATGCGGTGTTGATGATATATATGTGTTGTTGATGATATATATGTGATGTTGGTCATGTTTGTTATATATATCTTCTGTTTATTTGGATGGGATGTAAAAAACAAATAAAAAATGTTGTTTTCAGTCACTTTGCCGAGTGCAATGGCCATGACACTCGGCAAAGTGACTACCTAGGAACATGCTTTGCCGAGTGCAAAGGCCATTGCACTTGGTAAACATCACAGATTTGCCGAGTGTCACGGGCCAGGCACTCGGCAAAGGTCGCCTATTTGCGGAGTGTCTTGACAGGACACTCGGCAAATAGGCTACCTTTGCCGAGTGTCTTGCTGGTGGAACTCGGCACAACGGGCACCTTTGCTGAGTGTCTGAGTCAACGGCGCTCGGCAAAGCGGCGACCTTTGCCGAGTGCTTGACCTTGATACTCGGCAAAGGCTTTGCCGAGTGCCCGATAAAATGCACTTGGCAAAGAGGTCTTTGCCGATAAACTATTTACCGAGCGCTCTTTGCCGAGTGTAACACTTGGCAAATGCTTTGCCGAGTATATATCGGTCTTTGCTGAGTGCCTGAGGCACTCGGCAAAGAAGCTGAATCCGGTAGTGAATGGGTGCTGATATACCAAAACACGTACAGTCCCGATGCCTCCTACACCTATGCATATGTACTGGTTTCACGCAGTTTGCCTTGCCCCCTTGTGTATATCAACGTGACTATCATACTATTCAATTGTGGGCATGCTAGGTGTCTTGTTCCGAGCACAATATTCATCCGGTTTTATAGGGCCATGGTCATTGGTTTTTCTCCTGTTCTTAAGTAATTTTTTCATTGGACGACCCACCCAGGTAGCAGTTTATAAGTCAGTAGGTAGGTATATGTGCGGTCATATAGGCCAGATTTTTTTCATTTTCTAAAAAGGTATGAAGTATTGTGAGAGAGAGCAGTATCCGTTGTATGCTATAAATTTATATCGTATTTCCTTGATTCCAAATTGTAAGATATTTTGTTTTTTCTGGAGACATTGTTTTTACCATGTATGTGGATATAGTGCTAGAAAAAGCCAAAACTTCTTATAATTTCAAATGGAGGTAGTGTATAAGAAACTAGAAATCAGTAAGCACTACTAGAGAATGTTCATTACCACCGGCTCAGGAGACCAGTTTTCACCCTACGTCATGATCGGTAGTGATAATCGAGGTTATTACTGCTGGTCAAGGATCTGGGATTCGACCGAGACAGTCCGAATTTCGGCGAAATTCGTCCATTTCGGTTAGGCCCGAAACGAATTTTGTGCTTCAAATCTCGAAATTTCACCGAATTGGGTCCGAAATTGGACCGAAATTTCCCGAAATTCGTCCATTTCGGTTGGGACCGAATTTTTTTCCAAAATGAATCCCAGAACCTTGCTGCTGGTTTGCAAAAGTGGATGATAATTTACTATCACCACTGGCCTCTGCAACGAGCCGAAGCGCTGGGTTGAACGGTACGGGGGCAGGGGGCATAGGAGCAGCCGCACTGGGGCCACCACCAGTTTGAGTGAGGCCCGTCGCTGCTCTGGGGGCCGCCTCCGGGCCGGTTCATGTTCTCCGGGGGCCACCTGATATACGAAGCTGGCATACACCTTAACCGTGCGTCATGTATTCATCTGATCCGTGCGTCAGATGAGCGCCACGGCCACCTGATATAATTGCTGTGTATGGCCGTTAGAAGCTTCTAGAATACACCTTGGGCACACTTGTCACATGTACTGCCGCAGCGGCGTACTCGTACTTGTATATGTACAGATGGTTCAAGTAGGATGGTATATATACCTACACACAGGGTTTGCTAACTTCCAAAGAATAGAAGGTAATTCACATCAGCCCATATCTGCATATCAGATTAGTGAACCCTAATTATACAAACTAATGAGCCCAATAAGCTTTTGTGTGGTGCCACAAAATGTCGCACTAGCATGTAAATGGAAATTCTACGAATGGACTCGCTTACTATCTCGTTGGGCCAATAATCATTCTCGGCCATTCTAATCCATATTCTCATGTACGTAGCTTTTCTCCTTCTGAATTACATCGTTCATTGCTCCTTCAATTTATGGCACATAGAAACTCATATCAACTTTATTGAGAGCCAACGACAAAATACCGTCCAACACAAACATACCAGTAGTGGGGAGACGGATGTTAGAAAGATATTCAATATTTCATAATTGCAAGACCATGATTGATCTCACTTAATCTTTTGGTCTATATGCCCACATGTTCCTAGTTGGCACCAGAATCAACAAAATAAAAATAAAATGAACACATCACCCATTCAGACGACATCAGCCCCTGCCATGCCGCGGAACACGTGGTTGAGGTGCGTGAGCCGGCAGATCTCTGGTGGGTTGAGCCAGAGCAGCATGGCACCGAACTCAAGTAGGTTGTCCATGCTGGGCACCCGGCGCCGCAGCTCCGTCCATCTCCAGCAGGCCTGACGCCCACGACCTCCGGTCGAAACGATTTTTTGATATCATATGTTTAACTACTGGCTTGGTATCACACCTAGCAGTGACACTCATTATATCACTGCCGGTTTATGCGTTCACCCGGTAGTGACACTCAACATATCACTGCTGGTTCATGAGCTAACCCAGTAGTGATATCCATGGATACCATTGTCAGGTCATGTTTTCACCGAGCAGTGATAGCCTATTATAACAGCCGGTTCACAAAAGTGGCCGTGATAGGCCTCCCCATCACTGTCGATTAACCTTTGTGTGCATGAATTTCATGCAGTGATGGGGGTTCTGACACGATAGTGATTACTAGTTCTGGCGTAGTGGAGACGGAGCAATGCAAAATAAACAGGAGAACTATTAGCAGTTGTGCCATCGAGTCATGCTTAAGACAAGTTGCATGAAGTTGTAGATAGATATAGTGGGTTGGAAAAAACCTGAAAATTATTAATTTAGCTATGAAAGCACTCTGAGATGAAGTTCCCATTAGGAGAAAATGTGAATATTTTATCTCTTTCTATATGCATCTGTCATCTTTTTAGAAATGATCTCTTTGAAGCCTGTGGAATCAAATGACGAAAGTTGCACTATCAGAAATGTCAAATTTGCCGAGTGTTTTTATGTTTGCCGAATGTATTCCCTCGGGCACTCGGCGAACAAGTTCTTTGCCGAGTGCTGAACTAAAAACACTCGGTAAAAAAAACACTCGTCAAAGAGGAGGTTTGCCGAGTGTTAAAAAAAACACTCGGCAAAGAGGGTGTTTGCCGAGTGTTTTCTTTTTTGCACTCGGCAAAGAAATAAAATCTTTTTTTCTAGGAAAGAACAAGAAGAAAAAAATGAAAAAAAACTTTGCCGAGTGCCCAGATCCAGGACACTCGGCAAAGGAAAAAATATACTTAATTAACCGGATCCGGCCGCGGCCTGTCTCCTCCTCCGCCCGTGATCCGTCCCAGCGGATCCGGCCCCCACCCTCTCCCGGCGCGGCGGCGCCCTGCCCTCTCCCTCTCCCAGCGCGGCGGCGCCCTCCCCCTCCCTTTCCCGGCGGTGGCGCCCTCCCCACCTTCCTCTCTCGGCATGGCAGCGCTCCCCTACCTCTCCCTGCACGGTGGCGCTCCTCCACCGCCTCCACCAGATCCAGCCCCGCGCGCGAGCGGATCCGGCGACGGTGGCGCACAGGGAGGCCGGATCCGGCCCCGACGCGGGCGGACGGATCTGGCGCACGGCCCTCCTCTCCCGGCGCAGTGGCGCCCTCCCCCTCCCTCTTCCGGCACTGCGGCGCCCTGCCCCCTCCCTCTCCTGGCGCGGCGGCGCCCTACCCTCTCCCTCTCCTAGCACGGCAGCGCCCTCCCCCTCCCTTTCCCGGCGGTGGCACCCTCCCCCCTTCCACTCTCGGCATGGCGGCACTCCCCCTGCCTCTCCCTTTCCCAGTGGTGGATCTATCGGCGGCGCTCCTCCACCAGATCCGGCCCCGGCACGAGCGGATCCGGCGACGGTGGCGCACGGGGAGGCCGGATCCGGCCTCGGCATGGGCGGACGGATCTAGCGACGGTGGCGCATGGGGAGGCCGGATCCGGCCCCGGCGCGGGCGGACGGATATGGCGACGGTGGAGCATGGGGAGGCCGGATCCGGCCTCGGCGTGGTGGCGGCCTGGGCATGGCGGCGGCCTGGGCGTGGTGGCGCGGCGGCGTGGTGGCGGCACAGAGAGGAGAAGACGGCGGCTTGTTTTTTTTATTTTTTCTGAAAAATTGTTTGCCGAGTGCCCGACAAAAAACACTCGGCAAAGTTAGTTTGCCGATAGAATTTTTACTGTGAGCCCTTTGCTGAGTGTTTTAGTTTATTTGCCGTGTGCCGTAGGCACACGGCAAAGCTCCCGTTCCCCGTAGTGTTGAGAGTTGTTGTAATTATTGTTAAGAGACTTTCGGGATTGTGTAAAGACATCTTGTCCTTGTACTACTTAATATCTCATTATATAGATACAAAATCCAAACAAATCAGTATCGTCGAAGCTTTTAAACTTACAAAAAGATTGCTATTGGTACAACTGCAATAATACCTTTCAGCATTTTCCAGAACATTAAATATACGTCAGAAAAAGCTGTGCAAAAACAGCCTTAGACTAAGGATGATTAGATGAGAAACATTAAGCATATAAGATGAGACAGGCCTTCGGTTGCACAAGCAGTTCCTTCAGCAGCTTCAAAAAAGAAACTAAGTTGTAATTATCTTTGAAGGTCCGAGTAGTTTAGCATACGGAAGTCCAGTCTACCTATCACCGAAGCAACGAGTCGGAGGTAGTCGGCCTTCAGGAGACAGTAGGAGGTAGTCGGCCTTCAGGGGACACAGCACAACGTTTGTTCCTTGGTCATGGCCTCCATGATATCAACCTAGAATGTCTGACCACGGAGACAGCGGGAATGTGCCAGCGTGTAGCAACTGTACACTGAGATACTGAGGTGGTCGAGGGAGCACAGATTACAGGCAGCTGTAGCATTCGCCAATCTGCCCGGTTCTTCATCATTTCATTGAAGATGAACCTAGTTCTGGTGATGTCGCAGTTCCATAACTGGCCCTTGAAAATTCGAAAAACATTGCCACCGCTCCACCATACTAGACCATAGTGGCCACGATTCTCAGGGCATGTCCTGATGCCTCGCAAACCTACCATACTATTGGCCTATTATTAATTGTCAATACAGTGGGTATAGATACAGCTCACGAGATGTTCCTAGCTGGTGGATGGGCTTATATTTATAGGGACATTTGAGAGAAGTCATTTAATGTGATAAAAGAGATCTTTTGAAAAAAGAATTTTCAAAGCAAATCCATAGGGGTAATGGCATGTCCGGGGTCCCAACAACTGTATTAATAGTGTCTTTTATCTAATATATAATGTTTCATGGTTCAGGCCATTATGCACCATGAGCTTGGAGCAACTGATGCCTCTGAATCTAATATGTCGCCACACACTGCGAGCCTTGAACTATATATTAGATTACACAGTGAAGTATTCTTGCCTTAGTTAGGGATGGATTCGGATGTCTGACATTCGAATTATCCAACACTGGTATCCGCTAAAAAGTCTATATGGATGCCATTTATTCTAATCCAATTATGATATAGATGCTAATTTTGTGTATCCGAATGAGTATTTTTTTTTTTGGAAAAACTCTACTCATCCTCACGCCGGCATCAAGGATATAAGTATCATTCCTTAAACGTCTATAGGATTATCTATGTATTTTCGCCGAGTGTGATAATACCTACACTCGGTAAATATTTCATATTTGCCGAGTGTCTTGGTCATAACACTCGGCAAAGCCTCAGAAATCTGATTTTTTTTGTTTTTGCATTACACATTTCACAGCGCGCGCGCGCGCACACACACACACACACACACACACACACACATATATATATATATATATATATATATATATATATATATATATATATATATATATATATCACAGCACAGATATGTTTCACAGCATAGATATATTACACAGCACATATATCACATATATATATCATCTCCACACAACGCATATCACATACATCACAATAATCCACAATGGTACACAAATGTCATACCACAATACCAACATAAGGTTCGAGTTTAAAGTATCCACCACAAGTGCATTACAAGCATAAGTGCAACACAAGGAATAAGTTCAACACATGAAAAAGAAGCAAATCACCAATTAGACTACGGCGACTGCTGCGGTGGGTCATGAGGTACATCGTTTGATGCCGCCGATTGACCTTGCGCCTGCGCGGCACTCGGCATATTATTATCATTTACCGAGAGCAGCACTCGGCGACAAGGAATTCTAAAAACCAAAAATATTTAAAAAGAAATTAGTTGCCGAGTGCCTTGCCGTTTGACACTCGGTGAAGTCGCTGTTAACGGCGGGTCTGGCGTTATGACCGTTTCTTTTCGCCGAGTGCCCGATAAATGGCACTCGGCAAAATTGGCTTTGCCGGAACTGTTTATGGCGAGTGCTATTCGCCGAGTGTTACACTCGGCGAATAATTTGCCGAGTGTTTTCTGTATTTTGCCGAGTGTTTCGGGCACTCGGCAAACTCAAGGAGTTCGGTAGTGTTATAGGTATTTTTTTTTTGCGACTGACGTCGTTTATAGGTATTGAATCTTCTTTCAACCACACCTTAAAATCTGTTATAGCACACCATGATAATGGGATTAGATAGTGTCCTTGTTGCACTAATTATCTAAAATTGGACATCATTTATAGGTATTGAATCTTCTTTCAACCACACCTCACAATCTGTTAAAGTACACCACGATAATGGGATTAGATAGGAAAACATGTGAATCACTGTTAGAAATACATTTTTAGAGACCAGCAGAACCAATTTTCGAAGAGGGCCTTTTAATTTATGCCTCCTTTGTCCAAGTGCCTCCAGAATTGTGGTGATTTTCATATGCAACCAAGGACATTGAGTTGCATGCACCCACCAATTCAACCCAAAAGCTTATGCTCATAGGGGGAGACAAACAATTCAATTATACTTCAACACACTCCCTCACGTGGTGGCTCCCTCACTCAAAGGTAGAATAGGAACAAGCAACATTTATTTAATTTAATTATGCAAGCTTAGGTTTCAATGCCTAAAAAATTGAGTGGTTTTAATATGTGGTCCAGGATCTTGCGCTATATTTGATTTTTAGAGATGTTCAGCTTAGGTGGCCTGCCTTTAAAAGTCAATATTCAAAAAGCTGAAAACAGCACAAAAAGTTGCAATACAAAATAATTATTTTACATTTGATATTAAAGAAGTAAAAAAAGCACTAAAGTAGGGAAAAAATTCATTATTTTCTATATTGATTCTACAGCTGTATTCCGAAAGAAGTTTGATTGCAATCCAGAACCATCCATATCCTTGAAGAATACTCTGCCAATTCAAGCTATCTCATAGTGTCCATTTGACTAATGACTAATGATGTAAATATTAATAAAAATATATCAAAATAGAAAATAAAACATTTTTAATATAATTAATGGAATTTATTTTAGTATGTGTCATTTTTTAATCTAATTAATATGACTGATTAATAGCCCTATAACTAATCACTTTGAATTAATGTTTAAACAGGGCTGATCAAATACATGTGCTTCGTCTGTTCCTTTGGGATCGATGTTTACTGTATGAACCTTCCTTCTCAGTTGAAAATAATATCAGTTTAAGGGAGAAAAATGATGGTGTTAAGAAAAATTTGAAGTAATATGGTGTCCGATGCCTTGGTTCACCACTATATCAACTATATATGTGGCAACAAGAGGTTTCTTCTCGCCGTGTCGGATGGATTCTCCACTGTGTGGGAGCTGTCTAGTGTCATCAGGGCTGTGTTTGTTAATTAAGTCCATGGTCCGCAATTGGCACGATGAACACCCAATATATTTTGAGGTGGCTAATTGCCTTGTACTAGCAAATTAGAGGAGGTTAGTTGCCACGTTTACAAGTGTTTGTATTTGTTGACAGTAGCAAATTGGCCCCCAGGCTGCACATTCTGCAAATTCGAGGAGGTTAGTTGATGTCTGAGACGCACTTCACATGGAGCAGATGGTGGCGTATGGCACCAGTTCTATACGGCCCTCCAAATTTGTGAAGCTGCAGAACATGTCCTCATTGTGGAAGATGTGGTAGCTGGGCCTCTATGTTTGTCCTCTTTCTTTCATTGAAAGCCCTCCAAGCTACAAGGACGAAGAATCCTGACTCCTCCTAATCCCATTTGCATACCATGCTCTTTTTCCATGCGGCTTTTCTCTGTAGGTTGCACAAAGATACGATCAATCCTCAACATTTGCCATGCTCTTTTTCCAGGCATGCAGGTTCGTCTCCCATTTTATAGCTCCCACATGAGGTTTTTCTTTCTGAAAATACAGCATGAGTTCTTCACTCTTAAATTCTGTATTTATGAGGCAACTAGAAAGAACACGTGCCGTGCAGACCCGCTAGAATAAATGGAGCAAGAACACGTGTCGTGCAGACCCACTAAAAAACTGTCTGCATGCATATACAGAAGAACCAAAGAACCGTAATCCAATGTCCAGTTTGAATTTATAGTAATCTTATAAGTATCAATGCCCTATTTGAATTTTACCATGGGTACCTCTGGTTTAATTGTGAATTCACGAGCCAACTAATGCCTCTGCCATCTCCAACACAAAGGCCATATTTCTCCTTGGAGCCGGTATACAGACATTTTCTGAAACAAAGAAAAAAAAAGGGAAAATATGTGCAAATCTTAGAGCAACAGCTGATTTTGTATGGCGGCTCTTATGAGCTAGGATGGCAAAGTCACAAGTTTTTAATTTTAATTTGAGTAAAATACACCGGAGGTCCATTAACTTTTTTTGGGGTGTCATCTAGGTCCATCAACTTTGAAACTGTATTTTTTTTCATGAACTTTTAAAATGGTTCATTGCAGGTCCATGCCATTTATTTAACCTTAAATCCAACGTATATTTGCAGAAAACCCCCTACCTTTCTCGTGCAGAAACAGCCACGGCCACGGCCAGCACCACGCGCGGCCGCGGGCTCAGCAGGACACCGGCACCGGCAGCAGGAGCAAGAGGCTGGGCTGCTCCGCACCGTCCATCTGCAAGCTAAAGGATGACAGCGACAGCAGGCACCAGAGGGTGCCCGTGCCGCCGCCGGAGGAAATCATGGGCGGCACGGCGTCGGTGTCGGTGGGCGAGCCCTGCAAGCGTCGCGCGTCCGTGAGCGGGAGCATCGAGCGGTGCGTGAAGAAGCCCCTGAGCGAGGCCAAGTGTGGCACTGGCTGCAGCTCATTGGCGACAGCGGTGAGCAGCAACAGCAATCAGCTGCAGCGGGGCGGGTCGTCGTCGTCATCGTCGGGCGGATCATCGTTCAGGGCTGGCATGCAGCTGAGGCAGCTGTCGGGGTGCTACGAGTGCCACATGGTGGTGGACCCCGTGAGTGGCAGCACCTCCATGAGGGCCACGGCCGCCACCATCTGCCCCTGCCCCGACTGCGGCAGGGTGTTCGTCAGGCAGGAGAGCCTCCACCTCCACCAGTCCATCAGGCACGCAGGTTGCTTGCTTGCTTCCTTCTTGCTGGTACTTAATGGAGTACAATTGAATCAATTAATAGAGTTGCTCCACGTCAGCTCCTCCGCGTCCAGCACCATCTACCAGTACCACCACGAGGACGGCGAGGACAGCGACACCAGCACCGACGGCGGCAACGACTCGGATGGCGCCGGCGAGGACGAGGACGCCGAGGCGCTCGGCGAGGCCACGCAGGCGGAGCCGCTGCGTGGCCACACAGGCGGAGCCGCTGCGTGGCCACACAGGCCACGAGGACGCCTGTGGATGGACGACAGCATGTACAAGGGCACCTGGCGCCGTGGCCGTGCGTCGGGCCACGGCAAATTCTCCTGGACCTCTGGCGCCACCTACGACGGCGACTTCGCCGGAGGGTACATGCCACGGCCGCTACATCTGGCGCCACGGCCACGAGTACATCGGCACCTAGAGGGCCGGCGACATGCACGCCGACGGCGGGATGTACATCAGCACCTAGTGCGAGGAGGCCGGCGCCATGCACGCCGACGGCGTCTACTACTCGTCGTCCGGTGGCCTCGCCATGCCAGTGCCCCGCAAGCCCTGCGACCCCATCATGGCGCTGCTCCAGGAGATGGAGGTGTGCGAGGGCATGAGCCATGGCGCAGCTCACGTCCAGCCACAACGGCGACCGCGCCGAATATAGGTACGTGGTGTGGTTCCCCATCCAGGGCATGGGCAACTGGATGCTCGACGTGAAGGACGCCACCAAGGACGGCGTCTACAGCACCTCAGGGGATGCGGCCCAGCAACCCACGGCTGCTAGCCCGCGCACGCGCGCACATGTCGGTGGCTACGGACACGGCTACCTCGACTTCCGCCCCGAGAGGTGGCTGACCACCGACGGCACCAGGTTCAAGCCTCACGACTCGTACAGGTTCATGGCGTTCAACGCCGGCCCTAGGATATGCCTCGGCAAGGACCTCTCATACCTGCAGATGAACAACATCACCGGGAGCGTGCTCCTCCGCCACCGCCTCGCCGTCGCGCCAGGCCACTGCATGGAGCAGACGATGTCACTCACGCTGTTCATCAAGCATGGGCTCCGGATGGAGGTGCGCCTGCGTGACCTCGGCGCCGGGGAGTACAACGCGGAGGCTAGAGCCACCGCGGCCTCCGCCTAGAGGTTCGTGCAGGTCCCTAAGTCTACGTCCGTGTGTCCCTGCGTCTGCGTGCGGGCAGCGTGGGAGCTCCTCGTCATTCGTCGGCTTCGTTCATCGTTCGTCGGCGTCGTTAGGGTCTAGCTCGCTGCAGACCTCGACGGCCTCGTCGGACAGCTGCTGTCCGAGGCCGAAGCTGCACGTCATGGCACAGGCTATCGTCCCTGGTCACCCTCGTGTGCTCGCGTCGCGCACGCCGCCTTGGCAGCCGGGGACACGGCCGGGGCGGCCGCCGTGACAAGTTTCCAGGCGCTGAGGTCACTGCTATGGAGGTGCTTCGTCCGTGCGCGGCGCACGTCGCCGGAGCAGGAGGTGGTGTTCCGCGCGTCCACCAACAACCGCGTCAGAAGATATAGGGGGTTTTCTGCAAATATACTTTGGATTTAAGGATAAATAAATGGCATGGACCTGTAGTGAACCATTTTAAAAGTTCATGGACCAAAAAATGTAGTTTCAAAGTTGATGGACCTAAATGACACCCCAAAAAAAAGTTAATGGACCTCCGTTGTATTTTACTCTTTTAGTTTTACTATATTTTTGAAGTTCACAACTTTTCATACATACTCGCAGGGGGACAAGTGCTATGCTACAATTTTATATTTGAATTGGATCTATATTAAGTTTCTAGTTGAAACTTGTGGATTGAAGCTGTTTCACTGCCCAAATAGTACACAAAACTTTATAGGACAAGTGTTACAGGGAATGGAACTCCCATTACTGTTACCATTGAACCATATAGGTGGAATAATTAACAGGCATCATGATTAATTGTCACTAACTCTGGCTGGATCTAGGTCTAGAGTATTTTCTTTTTTTTGCAAAATTTTGGTATATCTATTTGTGAAGTCTTGTAATGTGAGCGAGCATGGATACTCTCAACAAAATATGTTGTTTAAATACTTCCGCCTTAAAAACATTGGGACAACTAATACAGAATTGTCAATCCCTGCCGAACCATCACACTCAGTTGTTTTAGAAGGGACAGTTATTATATATCACTATCGATTCGTGGCTTCAACCGGAAGTGACAGCTATCATTGATATGTGAGCTTTCGCTGCAGGATATTGGTACCAACTGACAGTGATAGTGTATCGATCCTCAATTTCCACGGAAATCCACAGATACGAAATATAATGTGACAGTCTCAGGCATTCTTGCCATCACATTATCAAATAACAGTTGATACATACATCCAATACATGTCTTAGAAGTACAAATAGAAAGGTTTACTATTTATTACAACGCCACATGGCGGAATCAGCAGAGTCACACAGCATCCAAAACAACATCAGAGTAGACGCAGCGTCGTAGCGGAATGAAGTTGCTCCTTCACATGCAATCTTGAGCATAGGCACGAGTCCTCTAATCCCCCCAATCATCGGCCTGGTCGTTGTACTCGAACTTATCACTTGTCAAATAATTATTAGTACGATTTGTACTGGCCACTGGCTCCCACCCTATACTTTGTGTTTGCTTTGTGGTATGTGGAATGCAAGGGTAGAGCAAAAGGCCTAGTTATGGTTGTAGTCTTCTTATGCGAAGTTCATCAATATTTTAATAATTGTTTTCCAAGTTTTAACCCATTTCCATTCATCCATCCCATCCACACGTCTCCACACACATCTCACCACGCTCTCACTCTCTAGCGACATGGATGACTCCCGCTCGTGCCATGCCTCATCGGCTATTCGCCGGAATCCATAGTAACCCAAGGGGGAAGAAGAAGAAGGACACCTCTCTCTAGTCAAGTGAAGCGATGTCATATGAAAGGTCCACAACCGTAAAAGAACGGCTATGTATCGATCGATCAACTAGAAACTCTGCAGAGGTTTACACCAGGACACACAAGATCACCATCATCGGCGGCGCCCTGCCTAGGCTCACTCCGAGCCGCTCTCTAAGCTGGAACGATACCACCCTGCCACTCAGCCCTGGGTCACCCCGAAGTCCACCGGCATGCTAAAACTATGAAATGTAGTACCGGGCCTCCAAGGTCACCACATGGTCTCGGTGTGGGTTACAGCCAGACGCTCTTGCCTCCCTACACTATCAACTACAACCTAGCAGTAGTGGCATCATCTAGGTTAGTTCACATCCGTCTCCCACCCAACCAGGATCGAGTGTTGTGCAATGGTTCCTATGAACCGATTCCCAGAACGTATGAGGCCCTTAGGGGGATCAGACAAGACATCATCTCGAATGGGGATAACCAACACCCCGTGCCTCGAAGGCACCTCCTTTTCGGGAACTCGCCCCATGAAGAGTCTCCTCCCCAGAAACTACTCAACTCACATGTACCCACCATAGGTACCTCTCATAATGGATGCCCAGGTCACACCCCCTGGCAAGACTTGTCCAAAGACTCGTCGTACAATCCTACCGGTCGACTCCATCCTCACCACACACGCAAGACACTCGCCAAGATCTCCCCAGTTGTTAGCAGTTTTATGGCACCGAGTGCCTTAACCACTCACAAACAATCCTCCACCATGCATTAGATCACAGATATAATGCGTAGTAGAAGTAGCAGTAAGTATGAAAGTGTGCATCTAGCCTAATAGCGGGTGTGCAGGAGTAAGGTTGCATTAAGGTATAGGCTTCAAGCAATTCTACCATGCAACCTATCACAGTTTAATTGCATAAAGTAAAAGCACTAGCAGCTAATATATTGCATGCCTAATAGGATTCTAGGAGGTTGGGTGGAATGTGGCACCTATAGCCTGGTCGTCTCCGAAGTCCTCCATGTACACATAGCCATCCTCCTTAAACTCTTGCTCCTCTGGGGCTATCATGCGAGACATATAGTCGTGGTAAGCGACTCCTATAGATGATCACAAAGAAGCAACAGAAATCCAAAGGATCCAAATGCACTCATACACAAGCCAACGACATAGAGCTCATTTTTAGGAAAATTTGGGCACTGGTTTCATATTTTTTTGAGGTCGAATGAATTTCCTATGAATTTTCTAAGTTTAATTCATTTTCTAAAAAAGAAAAAGAGGGAAAAACATAGGGGTGACACGTGGCAGCTTCTGGTTGGTTGGCTCAGTCAGAGTCGCTTATAGGCGAGACTAGGGGCTAACAGTGATAGATAGGTGGGGTCAGGTCAACTATTAGTGTCGAACGATCAATGGTCAATGTTGACTGGGGTTGACTAGGCCCATTGGGTCGGGTCATGGGCCGGGTTTGGGCTAGTCTAGGTAGATCTAGCGGCCTGGACATGTGTCACCTACTCAGGACGTCCATGTGGCAGCTTGGGCCACCATTGGGCTGGGTGCACAGGCTTGGCTCATGGTGGACCAAGTCCACCTGGCTGTAGCGCGCACGGAGCACGGTGGACCAGGCGCATGCAAGGGCGGACAGGGGAGGTATAGTCACTGGCTGCTCCCTCTGCTAAGTGCTCGACGTTGGCCTCTAAGGGCTCGCCGGCCATGAGGTCTCATGGCGGGGCTCGGCGGTGGTCCAGCGGGGTGGCTATGGCCTCCTAGGGAATTATGGGGCTCTAGCAGACACAGCTATGCATTAAAGGCGGTTCCTTGTGGCTCAGCATGGCCGACTATGGTGACGCGACGAACACAGCGGCATGGCGGTAATGGCGGTGCTCAACTGGGCGCTGGTTAGGGCGTCTATTGGCTCCTAAGGCTTTCTTGACCTTCGGCGGACGCGACAGAGGCCAAAAGGTGGGGCTTTAGGGCTTGAGCGAGGCCAGCTATGGCCTCAGTGGCACGGCAGCAATGGCGGGCCATGGTGGTGCGGCTGTGCATGCAATTGGAGCCCAAGTGGCTCCTTTCTTGCAATTCGGGTCACGGGCAAACCTACGGACACAACGCTGACGACCAAAGGGCACGACAGAGTCCAGCTCATGGCCAAGTGCATGGCGGAGCTTTGGCGAGCATCCAGCTATGGCAGAACAGGGCCAAGGTGGGACTTTTAGGCCAACCAACTATGCTATGGGGGCTAGAGTTGGCCAGAACACCTTTGGCACGGTGGCCGGAGTTGGTCAGAACACCTCCAGCATGGCGGAGGTAGAGCGCATGGCCACGCCAGCGTCGCAAATGCAACCGGTGGCTCTAGGGCCCCTAAGCTAGCGTGGCTAGGGCTACGTGTGTCCCGTGGCGATGCGAAGCTTACCACGATGGCGGTTCTACCTCTACCGACCTAGGTTCCCTAGAAGAAGAGCTCACTGCGGCAGGGTGTGTCTACGGCGGGCGCGGCGAGCGCAGTACGTCAGCACGAGCGTGCCCAAGCCTAGGTGGCTTGGCATCACCATGCTACTGCCGTTGGGCTTGTGCATGTGTGTGCGGTGCATGGTGACGGCCAAAGGCTCCACCTTTGAGCCTCCTAGATGGGGAGAACAAGGCATCGGCCATGGCATGCACGCCGGCAAACAGGGCGAGTGTTCTCTAACTCATTATGGGGCTCATTGGGGCTAGGATGGTGGTGGGGTGGCAAGTTGGTGAATTGAAGAGGCGTTGCAGTGCCATGCCAAGCTACTGTGCCACTATAGACGATCGGGGCATCGTCTCTATCTCCGGCGGTGGCGACAGCTCCGCAAGGGTGGTGCCTCCTTCTTTCTCCTCCTCAGCCCTCCTCTCAAGCTTGGTGTGGTGTGGGTGTGGCCATTGAGTAGCGACGAGGTTGATGGGAGAGGCTAGGGCACCAGAGGCGGGGTTTTTATAGGCTAAGCCCGGCCATGGCAAGCAGCGGACGGTATAGGGGACATGTGTAGGGTGATCAAGACTCTGGGCTAGGGTTTGGGGCTTGGCGGCCGGTCAAGGGCGGCGTACGGGGTGTTAGGGCAGCAGGGCCGTGCGGCGATGGGCGCTAGCTGGGGGTGGTGTTTTGCCATGGATCGTGGATGTGGCATCCATCTGAGGTGGGGCCAAGGCATAGGTGAATAGGGACGGCCGTGATCGGCTCTGCTCCCTCGGATCCTTGCCGGCGAGGCGCTTCAACGCGGGAGGGAAAACACAGAGGGAGAGGGAGAGGAAGGGGATGATAGGTGGGGTCTGGTGGTCCACCCATCAGCAGCTTCTAGAGAGGGACGGGGTGCGGGCATGGGCGACCTGGGCTGGCTGGGGTGTGGGCGCGGGGCGAGCGCGATCTGGGCCGAGCATGCTGGCTAGGCTGGCTTGGGCTGGTTTGCTCCTTCTCCCTTTTTCCCTATTTTCTATCCCTTTTCTATTTTCTATTTCTATTTTCTAACTCCTAGCCTTGTATACATGTATACTGCCCTAGTGGGGTCAACCTAGGTCAACCTTAGAGGATTTTTTGTCTAGCCAGGGCTTGGGCCCACACACACAAGCTTTGGTTTAAAAGGTAGTCAAGTTTTAATTAGCAATCATAAAATCAGGAAAAGCAACTCAGAGTTAGGTAAGAGCATTGAATGATTTGCATTGAACCATCTAGTGAATGATCTGGTGAATGCATAGAACTCCCACTACTATTAGCATTGAACCATCTGGTGAATGATTTGTAGGCACCACGCAATTAGGTAGGTTAGAGCATGTCCACTAGTAGTCAGAAAGCTCATCCCAATAAAGAGCTATTGGGGAAGCTACAAATGTTTTTTTGGGGTTCAATGGCCTAAAATCCAATGGAATGAGAAAATCCCAACCCCAACACAATCTCATTTATTTGCCCCCTCCCTACCATGTTTCTTCAGCCAGACCACCTCCACCCTCCTTAAGTTAATTAGCTTATAACACCACCTCACGTCCAAAATCTACTTATATGGCCCAGCTCCTCACGTGGAATAGACCTATATATGCGTAGCATCTCTCTTACACTTTCGTCCTCACTTTGTACAAAAGAGTTAACCCTAAGATGCTACTTTTTAGAACAACAAGGATTATAAGATGGCCCCCACCCTCCTAAAGTTTCAAGGTAGTACTAAACCCACCAATTACAACTCCTCATATGCCACATGGGCCACATGAGCAAACAACATAACTACTACCGGCTTCTAATGGGTTGGGTGTTCCATCACTGAACTCCTTACCTCCCCCACTACCACCTCCTATCCTCCTCCACTGCTCCTCCTCACTCGTAACCGACACTGTTCCCAAGGGCCTAATGAGGAGGAGGAGGCCTTGATTCTAAGATAGGAGCTAGCCTCATAGAGATTCGAGGAGGTTCGGTGGCATGCCAGCGGTCGCAGAGAAGAACCCTTAGAAGGCAAGGAGGACCTTGGCGTGTTGGCAACCAGTGTCTTGGTGTTGGGGGTTTGCCCCCCAAGTGACTCTCCTTTTCTCATCCTCTACAAGCTCCAGGCAACGTCTCCTCCTCCATGGTAGAGCACATTAGCAATGGGAGGCCACGATGAGGGGCGTATAAGGGTACCTCCGAGGACACTTGTGTGACTGCGATAGTATAGCCGTGCACTGATATCAAGCTACAGAGCGGCACGTATGTGTAGGGAAAGTCACCGGTGGAATATTTGGCTATGCATGGAAAACTCAAGGTATGCATCGCGGAGAGTGCATCCCATTTCTTTGAGGGGTTGGGTGCTAGATTATGCTTGGGTAACATTTTTCTCATTGGGGTTCAGATTGGGGAATGGTTGACGCGCACTCAATTCTCTTAAGAAACACATTTTCTTGTTGGGGCTAGCTTTGGTAGACTGCTAGATATGTTCTAGATTTAGTGCCTATTTCGTGCACATTAGAAATGGTACAGCTTCATTTGATGACATTTACTTCATTCACGCATATGGAGGTGTTGACACAAAATTTTCGCCCCGTGCCGAGGACACACGCAGCAAGCCAGAAGGGTCTGCTCGATAGAGCAGATCCGTCTAGCTTCAGCGCAGGGGTGGTCGATCCTGCGCGATCCTCCCGAGACGTGCTAGTCAATTTGACCCTGCAATTGACAAGGAGAGAAAGTTCATCAGTAATTAAGGATGGAACTTGCCGGTGTTGCCAGACAGTCCCGAATGTGCGGCTATGAGAGCCGATATGAAAGGAGATCGACTAAATAGTCGATTCCAGTATATTCATGAGAATAAATCAATTAGAGCTCATGGGGTTGTGTAAGAAGGATCGGTTATCATTCAGGATAAATATCATTAATCGAACAGATATTAATCAATGGCAATAAGATTCAACAATGATCGGTTTGTGCTGAGCCAATCATTATAATTAACCGAACTCCTTTTTATATAAAGAAACAATTCAACACCACTTAACCGTTTAATAAAGATAAATCTAATGAACATGTTAGATCTTATCTATCATTATGACCAGTGGGGCATGAGGCAGAATCATGCAGGCCGTAGAAATAACAATAGACTTGACGACCCTAACTCATTACTAATATCAGTGGGGCATGAGGTAGAATCATGCAGGCCGTAATACAATAATAAGATCATAGGGCAAACATATCTTTCAACCTATCTTTACTTCAATGGTCTCGTGATGCGAACTGTTCATGAAAGCGCTCGATATTGGCTAAAACAGCCGATTCAGGCATAACGCATAGTTAAAGTCATGTCTTACCAGGAATAGATCTACTAAATATCGATCCCCACTCCATGGTGCTAACAGTGGGGTGTGAGACAGGATCACACAGGCCATGATAACAGGTCTTGGAATGGTTTTCTCTAGCCAATAGATCTACTCAAGACGTAATATGCCTTAACCGCACGTTATGCACGATCAAGATTGATGTAAAACAGCCGATAATACATAACTCATCGTTTAAGGTGTAGATTGAATCAGTTCTAGGTTAGCAAACGATGGGTCAAATAAGATATAAGGCCGATCTAAATCAATCACAATCGGGCAGAATGATATTGCTGTAATTAGATAAATAATGAAAGCAATAAGCAATATCGGTAACTTAATGAATCTACCAAAGACTATCATTCTAAGATAGAGCCGATAACTTGACCTTGATCTAATTCAAGCAGTGGGGTGTGAGGCAGAATCACACAGGCCATACTTGAATTAAACAAGAGTCGATAACTAGCTTATACCAGAGCCGCAGTGGGGGTCGACCGGATTGATGCAGCCATATGAATAGAGGTATAAACCATGATGGTACTTACAGACAAGCAGTGGAGGTCGACCGGATTGATGCAGCCGTACTCGTTGAAGAACTCGCTGAGATCTACTCTACTCCTACTCCTAAGGGGTGACCGGAGCCGAAAAAAGTAATTGACTTGTATTTAGATTGATTGATTCCTTTTTACAATAGCCGGGGTCTGATATTTATACCCGGAGTCTAAACTTGAACCCTACTCGAGCACGATTCGTTACAATTTTTGGCATAAACGAAAATATTCCTAATTTAAGTTAACTTGGACTCTAATCTTTCCCTTTTTGTAGAGTCGGATATGTAATTTCCTGGCGCCAACCATAGTTCATCATCGCTATCCGCTGACGTCATCCAAAGAGACCCGATTACAGAATCGTGACTGACATCGATCTTCTTTGATTGGCACAATCTTGGAAGCCTGCGAGTTCCCGCGTTCTTTCTCCCAAATTTTGGTATAAACAGGAGGGTAACTGCTCCGGGACAATCAATGGATGGCCAACATGAGTTGGGTTTGCTAGATCCACTATGAGAGACTGGTTAATTCTTGAAGGCGCAGTTTTTTCTTGATTGTTTAATTCAAACCGACAAGATTCAATTCTCAATCTTATCATGCTAGAAAGAACCAACAGGCAGGCTCCAAAGTATCAGCCATTATGAAGAAGATGACCTTGAAATGCATTCCTGTTGGCTACTAACTCAAAGGAGTTCGCTTTGCTTGGGACACACAAGAAAAAATCGTTCCACCCCGTGAAGCCCGCGGGAACTTTTGGTGACCCATGCTGAAAACATGCTACTGTGCCATGGGCCCACATACCACTAAGGCCTCGTTTGAATGCACTCATATCCACCTCAATCCATGTGTGTTGGAGGGATTGAGGTGGAAAAGAGTTTAAGTTCCACCACAATCCACTCCAACACATATAGATTGAGATGAATACAAGTACATCCAAACAAGCCCTAGATAAAACTGCCACCCTGGTGCCATCGACGGGATCATGGGCATGCACTACTGGAAACAGAGACCTTGCCGAGTGCAAAATTCTTTGCCGAGCGTAAAAAATCGGGCACTCGGCAAAGACCTTCTTTGCCAAGTGCTGCACTCAGTAAAGAATTGCACTCGGCAAAAAAATACACTCGACAAAGGACTTCTTCGCCAAGTGCCAGACTCTCAGCAAAAGAGCGGCACTCGGCATAGGCTGACCCGCGTAACGGTGTTCGGCCACGTCCTTCTTTGTCGAGTGCCTGCTGTTAGGCACTCGGCAAAGATTTATTTTTTTAAAAAAAATTCTTTGCCGAGTGTCCCAGATCAGGCACTCGGCAAAGATTTAATTTTTTTTTTAAATTTCTTTGCCGAGTGTCCCAGATCTGGCACTCGGTAATTTTTTTTAATACTTTGCCGAGTGCCGGCAAAGATTTTTTTTAAAAAAAAATGTCTTTTTTTTGGAAAAAAAAAATACTTTGCCGAGTGCCCCTGGGCCAGCACTCGGTAAAGATTTAAATTTTTTTTTAAAATGTCTTTGCCGAGTGCCCTGTGAAGGCACTCGGCAAAGAGGAAATTTTTTTAAAAAAATCCAAACCCTCTTTGCCGAGTGCCTTATCCGTGGCACTCGGCAAAGACCCCTTTTGCCGAGTGCCATGCCCCGGTACTCGGTAAAAATTTTTTTGTTTTTGGCCTTCAAATTTTTTGTGCAGCCCTTTAAAAGCACCAGGAACTCCTAGTTAGAATTTAGGGATTTTTTATGGCTTTTTGATATATTTAGTTACTTTATTTCATTTACTTGAATTTTTTTGAAAAATATAATTTTGAACTGCATGTGGTACGAATAATGGAATTTAATGATTCAAAAAATGATAGTCATGTTACTGAGTGTAGTGTGAGGCCGTATCCAGGAACGTACCCAAAATTTCAGACATTTTGTTCACAAAACATGACCGCAAACTTACGTGCAAAGTGTTTTTAAATTCTATAAAAAGCAAAAGAAGTCCAAAAATCATGAAACTTGTTGAGATGTCGTGATATCATATGTGGAGGCTATGATAAAAATTTCAGAAGATTTCGTACACGTTGTCACATACGATGCTTACAAACTAAGATTTCAGAAAAATTTTAAAAAAATTCAAACTTTGCCGAGTGCCGGCAAGAGGGCACTCGGCAAAGATTTTTTTTTTAAAAAAATCAAACTTTGCCGAGTGCCGCCCAGAGTGCACTCGACAAAAAAAAATTTTAAAAATTCAAACTTTGCCGAGTGCCGGCCCTAGAGGGCACTCGGCAAAGATTTTTTTTTAAAAAAAATTCAAACTTTGCCGAGTGCCGGCCAATGGGCACTCAGGAAAGAATTTAAAAAAAAATCAAACTTTGCCGAGTGTCGGAAAGAGGGCACTCGGCAAAGAATTAAAAAAAAATTAAACTTTGCCAAGTGCCGACCAGTGGGCACTCGGCAAAGAATTTTTTAAAAAAAAAATAAAAAAATCTTTGCCGAGTGCCTGAAGGGTTGACACTCGGCAAAGAATTTTTTTAAAAAAAATAAAAAAAATCTTTGCCAAGTGCCTACAGGTTGGCACTCGGCAAAGCCACCGTCAACGGGGCCGGCGCCGTGACGGCCGTTTTTCTTTGCCGTGTGCCCGATAAAAGATACTCGGCAAGAGGGCTTTGCCGATCAATTTTTTTGCCGTGTGTTCTTTGCCGAGTGCCGCACTCGGCAAAGGCTTTGTCGAGTGCAATTTGGCCTTTGCCGAGTGCCTCAGGCACTCGGCAAAGAACCTGAGTCAGTAGTGATGGCTGACTACGTATTGCGAGAGATGCTCGCTAGTTGAGCGGATGTGTGCTGACTCCTCTTGTGGGGTATGGCACCAGTTCTATAGGGCCCTCAAAACTTGTGAAGCTGCAGAACAAATCTTCACGGTGGAAGATGTGGTAGCTGGGCCTCTACGTTCGTCCTCTTTCCTTCGTTCAAAGCCCTCCTAGCCACAAGGACGAAAAATCCTGACTCTTCTTAATCCTCAAAGATGCGGTCAATCCTCAACATTTCCCAGGCTTTTTTTCCAGACATGCTGGTTCTCCCATTTTATAGCTCCCACACAAGTTTTTTTTTTAACTCCAACATGAGCACTTCACTCTTAAATTCTGTATTTACGAGGCAACTAAAAAGAACACGTGTCGTGCAGACCCACTGGAATAAATGGAGAAAGAACACATGTCGTGTAGACCCACTAAAAACTGTATGTATACATATATACAGAAGAACCATCGAACCATAATCCAATGTCCAGTTTGCATTTGTAGCAATCTTATTAGTATCAATGCACTGTTTGAATTTTACATCCGGTTCAATTATTTATTCACGAGACAACTTGCAAAAAGCCCTGTGCTCCAACACAAGGCCATATACCTCCGTGGAGCCAACATACAGACATTTTCCAAAACAAAGAAGAAAAAGGGAAAATGTGTGAAACTCTTAGTGCAACACCTTATTTTGTATGGCGGCGGCTCTTATTATGAGCTAGGATGACAAATTCCCAAGTTTTTAATTTGAATTTTAGTATGCTTTAGATGTTCACAACTTTTCACACATACTCGCAGGGAGACAAATGCTATGCTACAATTATATTTGAATTAGATCTATATTTGGTTTCTAGTTGGAACTTGCGAATCGAAGCAGTTTCACTGCCCAAACAGTACACAAAACATTATAGGACAAGTGTTAAAAGGAATGGAACTCCCATTACTGTTACCACTGAACCATATAGGTGGGATAATTCGTAGGCATCATGATTAGTTGTGACATAGGTCGGGCTGGATCTAGGTCTAGTGTATTTTATTTTTGCTAAAGTTTGGTATATCTATCTGTGTGGTCTTGTAGTGAGAGCCAGTATGGATAATCTTAAATATGTATGTGGTTTACATGCTCCCAGCTTAAGAACATGGGAACCACTACTATAGAATAGCCAATCCGTACCGAACAATCACGGTCGGTTGTTTTCGAAGGGACAATGATAATATATCACTGTCAGTTCGTGGCTTAACTAGCAGTAATAGCAACTGACAGTTATAGGTGAGCTTTCACTGCCGGATATTGCCACCAACCGACAGCGATAGTATCACTGCTAGTTTGTAAGAGGCACCGGCAGTCTCACGAGGACTGCACCTGAAATTTTAATCAGACACAGTTGAATCTGTGCGGACACTCTCGCTCTTGTCCTCTCCCTATTCCTTTCCAGCTTTCTCTCTCCCTCGGTCACACTTATTCACCGAATCAGCACGTATCTCCTCCATTTTTTCTCTCTCCCAGGATCTTTTCCTATCCTCTATCTCCCTGCATGGCATGTCGGCGGCATCTGAGCTAGCATGGGCACCTGCAGTCATGGCCAGGCGGGCACCAGCGGACATGGCCAGACGGGCACTAGCGTGGTTGACAGGCAATAGCGTGGGTGACAGGCGAGCGTGGTCTAGCATGGCAAGGCGGGCATTGGCGGCCTGGGCCCGATTCCACAAGTGATACCTGGTTTAGACCTGGCAGTCATACTTAGATCTGGCAGTGATCCAAGGGTAGTATTCTGCAACCATGGAACTCCCACTTGAAGTGAATTTTTTTTTTCAGAGGTGTTCAATATATGTGGCATGAATTTAAAAGTCAATATCCCAAAAGTAAATACATTGCTAAAACAAGCTAAAAGTTTTGTTTCCATCTTATCTCTATCAATTCTAGATCTGTTTTCAGAAAAAAGGATGGATATCTGATGTCATCTCTTTCCGTAAAGAATATTGTGCCAATTGAAGCTATCTAAAACTATCTGTTTCACCAATGACTAATGCTATAAATTTTAATAATATCACTAAAAATAAAAAATAATTGACTTTCAATTTAATTATTTAAATGGATTATAACATGATAAACTATTTAAATTAACTAATATGACAGATTAATATGCCAACAATTAATTGCTTTAATGTGTAGACAAGCCTGATCTACTTCATTTGTTTCTTTGGGGTGGGAGGGAGCTGCGAGCACGACTGTGTCATCAGGGCTGTGTGTCTCGATGTCCACCCAATTTGAGCGGCTTTATGATAGCTTCATAGTAAACTTGAGGAGGCCAGTTGCCACACGTACAACTCTACTGACTGAGACAGTGAGATTAATTACACCACAGGAGCAAATTGGCCTCGCAGGTACACGTTCTGCTACATTCGCCGCAGGAGGAGCACTTCACATAGAGCAGATGGCGGTTTATGGGACCAGTCCATATGGCTCTCAACACTCGCGAAGCCTTGGACCGGTCCATATGTCAGTAGCTGGACCTTGCCCTCAACACTTCACACGCTCTGCTGTCTTTGCTAGCTGGGCCTCTACGTTTGACCTAGCAAGAATGCCGAATAATCCTGACACCTCCTAAGCCTATTTTTTCATTGTTTCTCTAGCTTGCACAAAGGAGCAGTCAATCCTTGACATTTGCCATGGTCTATGTTCAGGCATGCTGGGTCTCCCATTTTATAGCTCCAGCATGAGTTCCTCAGATCCGTCTTCAATTCTGTATTTAAAAGCCAGCTAGCAAAGCCCTGTTCGCTTGGCGGATAAGCCATGACTGAAAGTACTGTTGGATGATTTGTTGTGAGAGAAAAATACTGTTTGTTGGCTGAAAAAGTACGGCTTATAAGCCAAATGAACAGATATGTCGCAGACTGTAGACTACATGTATTAGAGTACTATACAGAAGGACCACAAACCAGTTCGCAACAAGAATGCACTATGATACAAAATTGCAGAGCATTTGTTAATACTGTACAATATTTGCTTGCGCAACAACAGACAACATGATTATGAAGCAACCATTTGGATTAATGCCCTTGTTTCAATCTTTTTTGTAGATAAGGGAACAAAGTTCCAGCCCCCATGTTTCAAGCTTACCCTGTGTACCTATAGTTAGGGGTGAAAACGGTATGGATATTTTCTGACCGAATTCGAGACCGAATTCGTTTAGAGGGGTTTAAATTTGTCCGTATCCGAATCCGGATATTCAACCTCCGATACCGTATCCATATCCGAATACTCAAATCGCATATTTATGATGTCGATACCTAATCGTATCATATCCGGCATGGCTGACACTATCCGTATTCGGATCCGAATCCGAACAGAAATATGAAAACAAATGTAATATCGGTGATATCCGTCCGTATCCGATCCGTTTTCATCCCTACCTATAGTTCAATTATGTATTCAGCAGCCAACTAACGCCTCTGCAACAATTTCTTTGCTCCAACACAAGCCTTGTATTCCTAGTTGGGGCATACATCGCACACATTTTTTCAGACAAAGGAAAAAGGGAAAACAGATTAAAGTCTAAGAGCAACACCTTATTTTCTGTGTGGCTCGTATTATGACGTAGCATGATGCTTCCCCATGTTTTTAATTGGACTTTTAGATTGTTTTAAAAATTCCTATTTTTCATAAATACTCGGATGGAGACAAGTGCTACATTGAAATTTCATATTTCAATTAGATCTATAACATTGTAGTTGAAATTATTGTGATTTGATCCTGTTTCATTGCCCAAGTAGTTGACAAAACTCTTATAGGAGAAAAGCTGAAAGGAATAGAACTCTCAATACAATTAGCATTGAACTGTAGGGTGAATAATTTGCAGGCACCATGCGTTAATTTGCCAATGGACACTGCCAAATTCGAAATTTTCACAATACCTTTATCAAATTGTGTTTCTTTTCTATTCGACACAGCAGCCAATGATATATTTATTTCCACAGTATGAGAGAGAAAGGCCAGTCAATAGACCATAATGTTCCTGTGGTCTTCTTCCTCCTCTCGACGACTCTACCCTTCTCTCTCCCTCCGCTAAACATAGAGGAAGCTGCTCGATGCCGATGCATCATCTGCATCTTCATCCTCGTCGGCGTGGGCCACCTTCTCGCAGGCATCACAATCACCTCCCCATCCACCCCCTCGCCTCCACGTCATCATGGCCTAATGGGGCCTTGCTGAGGCGGCACAGCAATCGGGCCTAGTCGACGTCATGGAGGAGCGGGCACCAACGGTTGGGCGGCATGTAGAGCGAGCCTGATTGGGTAGCGTGGTCGAAGTAGGCTCGGTAGGGCCAGCGCCATGCAATGGGCGCCAACATGGGCGGCGTAGTTGTAGGGTCGAGATGGCAACTAGAGGGGGGGGGGGTTGAATAGTCGTTTCTAAATTTAATCGCGCCGGCTAACCCAAACAAATGCGGAATTAAAACAATCGGTCTAGCCAAGACTACACTCGTCTATCTATGTTCTCTAGCACCTTACAAAGATCCTAATTAAGCAACTAAGGTGTCGGGCTAGCTAGAGCTCACCTAATCAATTCTAGAAACAAGGTCACACAAACCTATGCCACTAGTACTCTAAGCAACGAGGGAGCTCCTACACATGCTAGTAAGCAAAAGCACAAAGCCACCTAAGCTCACTAGCAATGCTCAATAACAAGGCAACCAATGCCAAATTAGAGAGAGTAAATACTTAGCTACACAAACTAAGCAATGTGACTAACAACATTACACAAACCAAATTAGCCACGCAAGGGAGCTACTTCTATGCTACACAAGCTAGAAGGTAACTAGCAAGCTACACAAGCTAACTAATTATAAAAAGCAACTACACAAGCACAATGTATATGAAAATAATTACAAGCTTGTGTAACGAGTATGCAAACCAATGGAAATACAAGGATGACATGATGATTTTTTTCCGAGGTTCACATGATTGCCAACACGCTAGTCCTCGTTGATCCAAGCTCCAAGGTTGCCGCCGGTCCTCTTGCTAGCGGTGACCCGCAAGTCACACTCTCCCATGTGGAGAGCTTACCACAAGCTCTAGCAATTGACCCGGCCAGACCACTTGTCGCCCATCGCGTCTCGCTTTACTAGAGTTGCTCTTCGTGGCTCTTGCGGGGCGAGCACAATCTCCCTCACAAAGCTCTTCTCCGGAGCACCGCACAAGCTTCTTGCGGGCTTCGACGAAGACCACCACCAAGCCATCTAGGAGGTGGCAACCTCCAAGAGTAACAAGCACCACCGGCTTGCAACTCGATCACCTAGTGCCACTCGATGCAATCTCACGATGCAATCGCACTAGAATCGCTCTCTCACACAATCGGATGATCACTATCAAGCATATGTGAGATGGAGGGCACCTAAGCACTCTCAAGCATGGACACAAAGTCCCCTAAGGTGCTCAGCCCAAGCCATGGCCGAGACCACCTTCTATTTATAGCCCCATGGGCTAAACTAGCCGTTACCCCTTCACTGGGCAAATTTCAGGACGACCGGACGCGTCCGATGGTGACGCGTCCGGTCGTAGCTGACCCACCATGTGTCCCATTCAAACTAACCGTTACCACCAATGGCTCTCTCTGACATGTCGCACCGGACGCGCTGTTCGAAACAACCGGACGCTGAGCCATAGCATCTAGTCGAGTCCAGTAAGCTCCTAGGGCTAACCGAACGTGTCCGGTCACTCCAGACCGGACGCAAGAGACGCAGCGTCTAGTCAAGTCCAGAGGGCTCCCAGAGCCGCTCTAGGCCGACTGGACGCTCCCAGCATCCGATCAACTGTTACGCTGAACACCGACACTCGCTGGTTCATACCAGACGCGTCCGGTATGGCGACCGGACACGTCCGATTGCTTACACTTAGTCGCTCACCTTAGGTCCAAATATCGGACGCGTCCGGTCACTTTGTGACCAGCGCGACTAACTCCTTTTCTTTACCAACTTCTTCTCCTTTGTAAATGTGCCAACACCACCAAGTGTACACCACTATGTGTATGTGTGCTAGCATTTTCAAAAATATTTTCCAAAGGATTGGCCACTCAACTTGCCATGCCACTCGATCCTAGCGACGATGCAAAGTTAGATCACTCGAGTGGCACTAGATGACCGATATGCAAACAAGTTTGCCCCTCTTGATAGTACGGCCATTTATCCTAAACCCGATCATAAACTTCTCTACACACCTATGACCAGTGAAATGAAATGCCCTAGGTTATAACTTTGCCTTGCACATTCCATTCAATCTTCTCCAATGTCGATGCAACACATGCACCAACAGGATCAACAATGATATGATCCACTTTATATCATCACGTGATCATATTGGTTCATTGATCTTGACTTCACTTGCTCTTCACCGTTGCCTTCGTCCATCAGCGCCAAGTCTTGCTCAAGCTTCACCGCCATGTGGTCCATATCGCTCCAAAGCCTCTGACTTGCCCTTCATGCTTGCAACCGGTCCATCAAGCCAAGTCATGTCTCATGTTCAATGAGCTCCTTCATCATCACATGTGTGAGCTTTGCAACATCTCTGAGCCATTTTCACCTTCATGGCATATGTTGCTCACACACATATACTTGTGGACTAATCACCTGTGTATCTCACATAAACACAATTAGTCCACCTAGGTTGTCACTCAATTACCAAAACCACACAAGGACCTTTCAATCTCCCCTTTTTTGGTAATTGATGACAACTCTACAAAGATATGGAAATTAAGCTCTTTTGGATTCATGTTGCTTGCCCAAGCAATTTTTCCATGTGTAAATAATTTTGGACAAGTACCACAAACCCAAAATGGTAGTATTAGCTCCCCCTACATATGTGCTAGAGTGTTTAGTTTGAAGTTCGCACATATGGATAGATTGGAAATGTGGGAGAGTAATTACTACCAAATGATGCTAAGGTGTATAGAGGAAACCTTTGAAGTGTGATACCAATCGGAGTTGCACCTTTAAGTTCATCCTTAGCACCATGGTTAGCTAGATAACACTTGGAAATAAAAAGCACTAGATACCTTGTGAGATCAACATTAAAAGCAATGTACTAGCATTACTTGAAAAGCATACCAAGTGTCTAGCTATTATCCTATGCATGCTAGTTTTCATTTCATCAATCAAATTCTACAACTAGCTAGCATACATCACACAAGCATGCATATTGAATTTAAGAACTTATGCAATGCAAGCAAGCACATGAATATGCACATATCAAATGCAATCAATCAAAGTTCATGAGCTTGCTCCCCCTACTTGTGTGCTTCTCTTGTCCAAGAATTTTGATCCATCTCTTTTCTTCAATGTTGGTCCCTCTTTGTCCATGTCCATGTCCAACCTCTACTTCTTTGTCTCAATCTCTCCCAAAGCTTTCATATCTTAAGCTTTCATATCTTATCTCTCCCCCTTGTACAATCTCAATCTCTCAAAGATTTCATATCTTTGTACAATCTCTCCCCTTTTGTCATCAATTTCCATAAAAGGTGTGCTTCTCATTGATGCAAAAGTTTGCATTTGGGGTAGATGGTTGAAGCTTGAATCTTGCATTTTTTATGGACATCACTTGATTGTTGGAATGACACAACTTGTAGATACCACTTGTAACTTGTACCACTTGTATCTTGTGTAGGGCTTCTTGAGATACCACACCTAGGATCTTTGATCTTGATATCAATTTGTGTGACACCTCCACCTATGTGATAGCATGTGTCATCCATTTGATACACTTGAACTCTTGTAGGTGAGGGATGCATTCTTCATTTGATGATCACTTAAAGTTGAGGATCACTTGTGGAACCATCGTCTTGCATGATTGATACCATGTGTAGATGTGATACCACTTTGAAAGAATTTTCTAGCATGGAACCACTTGTTGGATTTATCAATAAAAACCATTTCTTGAACATTTGCTATCTTCATGAGTACCACTTATAGGATATCACTTGTGAGTTGATCTAGACATCACTTATGAATTCTTGATGAAAAACTTGAGTCTAGATACCACTTGAAACAAACAAACTAGATATCCATTTGCATTGTTGTCTTGTGCTTGTACTCTTGTTACTTATCATGAGCTTCTAAGTTGACTTGAACTAAATTGATTTGCCTAAGCTTCCAAGTCCGGTTAGAACCAATGACAATCTTCTTCACACCTTTTACAAGGGTTATCTTGACAATGTTGTACTTGTCACTTGTTAGCAATCGAAATTAAATCAAGTACTTGGGTTTACTTAGCTCATGCACAAATTCATATACTAACAACTAGATCAAGTAATCATTCAAGCAATAGTGGTAGGCTATCAATTTTAAAACTTTTATTTGTCATGCATGATCCTATGAAGTATGAACTATATGCACTAACTGCATTCTAGTAAGGGATGAAATGATCATGCACATTACAATGATACCTTTGCTATATTGGAGTAGAGGATAGTCACATAGATTCCAATTCATTACTCCAATAGCAATGTGAAGTCCAATTATAAGCTTGGTGAAGACTAATAGATACCATCTGAATTCCATTCTTCACCCATATAAAATGAATATCACTTATGATCAAATGCACTTTCATGTTGTGGTTGGCTTGCTTCATCTTTTGATCAATGCTTGCATGAGATAATTAATGTGAGAATACCACTTGAAATATCATGAATAGCCCTCTTTTGGGTGTTGCTTGCTTTTCTTGATCAACCCTTTTGATTGCTTCAACTAAGTATCTCAAATGTCTCTTGGATCACCACTTCCATGTTAGCCTTCCAAGTACCACACTTGCTTTGCCTACACATAGGCGGCAAGCCCCTACACTAGGGAGAAATGACTTCTCTCCAAGAACCATTCTTGACACTCACTTGAAATGAATTTGTTGATTGACCCAAGTGATGGACTTAATTTGATGAGTAACCTTGATTTCTTCTTTAATTCCTTTTCTTTCTTCTTGTTTAAGTCCTTTTCTTTCTACCAAATGATTTCCAATAGTCACTAGAACTTAAACTTCATCTTTATCTTAAGTTTGATATTGATTTTCCAATTTGAGTACCAAATATATGCAAAGTACACTCCATAATCAAATGGCCTTGTACTATTTGCTTGTCATGCTTTTAGATCATCTCAAAACCAAACTTAGGTGCCTCAATTACTTATAAACATGTTTCCAATTTGAGGACCTTTCAAACAAAGTGACTCTAGATCAATTCAACAATTATCATTTTTCTGGCATATTTTGTACTCTTCCAAGAAAAATGCATATCTCACAAAGTACAAATCCAAATGCTAAGAAATTTGGTGGAGATGTGCTTCACTAAGTTATCTAGCAGATGTAAAAATTTGAGCTTCATTTGACTTCTAGATTGCTACCAGATTTCAATTCTCCCACCACTGCTACATGCTAAAAACTGGTACACTATAGCTGACAAGATCCACTCCAAAACCGAAGCATTTCTTATCCAATTCTAATGAAATTTGTGCAGCATCTTACAACATAAGTCTATAGCATGTGTACCAATTTTTATGCCAATCCAATGTCACACCCAATTTTAAGGATAAAATGGGAAGTAAAATCTTATATGCTCCCAGAGATCAGTCACACACATTATAAATAGTATTATCACAAGTGTTTATTACATCACGAATAAGATAGAGTCATCACATAAATGTAGCGGAAGTATAAAGAAAAGATCTCTCGCGGAAGCTCCATATCACAGGGACGTCAACTGGTTGACCACAAGTCTAGTAGTCCTCAGGAAAATCATCATTACTATAGCCATTTGTTACCCATCCAGGATTTTTATCCAAATAATGAAAATAAACAAGCGTAAGTACATGTTGTACTCAACATGTGTAACATGGGGTTCATGAGGCTCAAAAGGTTGGACACAGGTTTAACAGCATTCAGCTTTTAGTTGTCACAATTTTAGGTTAAGAGTAGCAACAAGATGTTTCAATTCCCAATGCAAAACACATGATCAATGTAAGCATGAATAATGAATAGCATAAACAGATAATTCTTAGTGTTCATCTATTCCATAAAGGTTCTAAGGCCACTCGTGACCGTGAGCATGGCTGATATACCAGTTTTACACTCTGCAGAGGTTGTACCCATATGACCGGGTATGCAACTCTCAAAACACTTCCAAGGTTAGCAGGCAGGGGTCACTATGAAGCCTTTCAAAGGTTCGTCTAACAAGTTAGGGCCATTAGATTCACTCGGCAAATAGATATAGGAACCCCCCTATCGAATGGCACAGTTCCATCGCGGCTATACACACAAGAGTAGAGGTTGTCCTATACCCAATTCGGCAAGCCATTCTTACACCAATAAAGGTAACCACTAACAAGCTAGAAAAGGTCCTCATACCGAGCTAACATCGGAGCCATGTTGCCCTCACAGCTGTACTATAAGTCCCGGATGATTACTTACAGATAAGTCCATAGGGAGAGGAATCTAAAGCATTTAGAAAGTAGCTAAATACTCCAGCCCCCTATTTCCAAGTTGCTAAAAAGTCATATTTCAATATTTATTGCATATACCATTAGTCAAGTTACAAGACCATGGTTTAATTGAGCACTAGCAAAGCTACCCAATGCATATCCCATAGGTGACAAGGTATAAGTTCAATTCTAGGGAATTCATATCAAGGCGACACATGCAACATGAATTTAATGAATTAAGTGAATAGTAAACAAGGATGATCCCATGCTATACTTTCCTTGAGCAAAGTACTCCTGCTGATCCTGCTCGTCAAAGTAGTACCCTCGATCTCCCACGAATTGCTCATCGTCTATACTCGATAATCACAGCAACATACAAGCATCTAGAAGCAATCATGCATAGCAAACAAAAGCTATAGATTAGAACATACAAGCATCTAGAAGCAATCATGCATAAAACTATGATGAAAAGTTTGGAAAACGAATCTACATCTCGTTACGAACACACAGACATGAAGATCACAAAAATCAGAGCTAAAACAAAGAAGTTATGAATTAAACAAGATTTCCCTTAGTATAATAATAGATTAAACCTAAACTCAAATTTTAAAAGTTGAAAACCTACTTAACAGTAGTATAAACAAGTAGATTACTTAATTATGAACCTAACGCAACTTGAACGGATCAAATCGGAGTTAAGACGGAGATTTTATGGCTAAAACAAATCTAGTGGCAAAACTATAAATAGCTGAAAACGTATTTTAGACCTACCCGAAGCAAAATACGCTTTCAAAAGAAGATAACAGAATCTGAAAAGGCACTATGGACCGTGGGTTAAGACTTAAGTACTTATAAGGACTCTTTTGCAAAATTCCAAAACAAAGGGGTATCCTTCATCTAGGCCCGTCAGATTAGACTTGAGCGGCTAAGATTCAATCAGGCGGGTGAGAGGTGACGCCGGCCGGCCGGACAGGATAGGCGCAGTGGCGCCATAGCCAGTGAAGCGATGAGCTCATCGGAGACAATGGTTTAGGGCCTACGTGCTCGTTTTTTCGAACGGAGAAGTCCGGGAGAGAGACGAGAGGGTGGGGATCTCACTGGAAAGCTTTTCACGGGTGGAGAAGGCGTGACGACGACGACCCACGTGGGATGGTGCATGGCGATGCTTAGGGCTACAGTGGCGGCTCAACAAACTCTATGCGAGGACGAAAATCTTGCTGCAAGGTGGGATAGGGAGGAGGCATAGGCTCAGGCGACTATTTAAGAGGTGCGAATGTCTTGGGAGGCACAGCACAGGGCTCGTGGCGGAGCCGGACACGGATAAGCGTCGGTGTAACACCCAAACTTTTTCATTTTTTTAAAATAAGTAAAATTTGATTTATTATGATATTAAGTGTGCATTCAATTATAGGAAATTAATAATTTTTGGCGAATTAAAATCAATTATAAGATTTGAAACTTGTGGATGCATACATGCTGCTGCATTATTTACTTATGTGATGATTGTTCTTAAATTAGTATTCAAATGAGTTAAAAATAATTTGAAAATGCTTTTGGGAAAATTTGTTGGAAAATAAAAAGGAAAATGAATATCTCCTCCCCCCCCCTCGGTTTCGGCCTGCATGGCCTTTTTCCCGCGGCCCATTCACCCTCCTCTCTCCCCTTTCCCCGCTCGGCCCGGCACCGTTGGCCCAGCCGTGCGCGTTGCCCGGCCCAGCAAGCCCCGCCGGCCCAGCTCCCCTTCTCCCTAGTGCAACCGCCGTGCACCTCGGCCGCTTGGCCCAGCGAGCCGCGCCAGCCCAACCGGCGCACCTCCTTCGCTCACAGCCGCTGCCAGCCGGGCCCGCTGGTCAGCTCTTCCCCCCACCTTCCTCCCGCGCGACCCGCAACCGCAGCGGCGGTCGAGCCGCAACCGCGCCCGCTCCTCGCGCATCGTGGGCGCGTCGCCCGGTCCTCGGCCTCTTTTTAAGAGCCAAGCCCCTCCCACGCGTCCCTCTCTCGCTCCCCGCTCCATTTTCGCCTTGCCCGGCCACAACTACCGCATGGAGGAGCCCCGCCGACCACCGTCCTCGCCGTCCGCGGAACGCCGTCCCCGAGTCGCGCTCGTTCCCGTTTGAAGTCGCGGTGAGCTCCGCCATGCTTCCCTCCTTCCCCCTATGCCTTCGATTTGGTATTTCGTGGCCGTTTGGGGCCCTATTCGCAAGCGTCCGCGAGCTTTGGCCGCCGGCCATGGCGTCGCCGCCCCGGCCTTCCCCTCCGGCCACTCTCTCGGCCCAGGCGAGTTCGCCGCACCCCCCTCTCTTCTCCGGTGCCGTCGGTTGGGCACACCATGGCCCGTAGGCCGAATCCCGCACGCGCCAGCCTGTTCTCGCCGCCGGCAATGGTGCGCCGCCGTGGCTGCTACTGTGCCCGGCCGGACTCCCTCTCTCTCCCTCCCTGATCTTACCCGTGCCGCCCGATCTTGATCCAACGGCCCACGTAGGCCGATACCCCTTCGCGGGTGGTTTTGCTAAAGAGCCCTCCTATTTTCGCGTAATTGAAACCGCAGCCCAAAGCGTAATCCCCGAATGCGCAAACCCGTTTGGAAAGCGTAAACTTCACTGTTTAAGTCAAAAGTATGTTTTCAGTATTTACAGAAATGCCATCCGAACTGTTTCGCTTATAGAATTATCGTTTTAACTCCGAATTGATCCATTCAAATCGTGTTAACTTCGTAATTTCATAAGCTACATGTTGGAGCTACTGTTAGTCAAGTTTGGAACTTTTTAATTTCATGATTAGAATTAATTAAATATAGGGTGATAGGAAAACCCGTTTAATCATAACTTTCGCATTTTAGCTCCGTTTTTCGTGAACTTCGCGTTGACGTGATCGTAGCGAAGCGTAGGTTAGTTTTACAGACATTTTATCTTGATTTCAATACTGTTGGTGTACTGTTCTAATGATAGGAATGTTTGCTTTGTATGAATGCTACTGGAATGTTGTATGTTGCCGTGTTGGTCGCGTTCAGACGGTGAGGAAAACGTTGGAGACCAAGAACTCTTCGACGACCAGCAGGACCAGCACGAGTTTGTGAACCAAGGCAAGTATAACATGGGCCTTCCTTGATGTCCTATTTCACTCTAATCAATTACTCATTTGCATGTGTCTAATTTTGATACCCGTAAGGACATCCTAGTGATTGTTATCCTGTTCTTTGTCTCCTAAGGGTTAAATGCATATGGGTAGATTGCTAGTGCTCTAACTGAACTTGATATACATATCGATGAATGATACTATGGAACAAAGAGAGTAACCTGAATTATAACAACTGTTCCATAGGGCGAAAGTGCAAATGAGCTTTGTTCATGTTGCCCCCGGCCCTCCATAAGGACTTATCTGTTGGCAAAAGCTGGGACTAACAGTGCAACCAGGAGAGTCATATGGCTCTGACTTTAGCTCAGTAATAGGACCTTTCCTAGCTAGTTAGAGGTTACCTTTTTGGTGCAAATGGGGCTTGCCACTTTGGGTATAGGGCTGCCTCTGTTCCTATGAGTATAGCCGTGATGGATTTGTGCCATAGGAAAGGGGGGTCCCTACATCTGCCTGCCAAGGAAACCTAGCGGCCCTAACTTGTTAGGGAAACCTATGAAATGGCTTCATAGTGTACCCTGCCCGCTCACCTTGGAAGTGACATGGGAGTAATTAACCCGGGCATAAGGGGGATCACGACTCGTGGTGAATGTGCACCACCTCTGCAGAGGGTAACAAACTGTTATAACAGCCATGCTCATGGTTACGAGCGGCCCAGAAAACTCACAGAATAATTGGTTACTTGATGATGATCATTTAAGTTGTTCTATGATGAAAAATGGTAAACCTGACCTTGATATATGTTCTTATGGGAACTAAATGGGAGCTTAAGCATAACTTGATAATACTTGAGAATAAAAGTTTGACCTATTAAAAATGCTAACTGCAGTAAACCAGAGTCTATCCTTTTTGAGCTTCATAACCCCATGTTAGCTTGCTAAGTACGGAATGTACTTACACTTGTTTATTTTCTTTACTTGGATAAAAATCCCGGATGGGTAACAGATGACAACGGGTATGAGGATTTCCCGGAGGATTATTAGGCTTGTGGTCAACCAGTTGACCTTCCCTGTGATGATGTCCACGAGAGTTTATTATCTTTTTATTATTCCGCTGTGATGTATAAGACTAAGTTTTATTATAACTCTGATGTATAAGACACCGTGATGATACTATTGTAATTTGTCAGCTTGTGTGTGTGATTGATTTCCTGGGCACACACGAGTTTCGTGCATTCAATTTTATCCTTAAAATTGGGTGTGACAGTCGGTGCAGTCATGCTCGAGGTGGACACGACGCAGAGAGGAAGAAGATGCCCTGACAGGCAGGCTCGGCACATCAGTGGGACGGAGACACGACACGGCGTGCGGAGCTAGGCTGGCTGCCTTGCTGGGCTCCTGCGGGAAAGGAGGCGTGGGTCATAGGCCCAAGCGGGAGGAGAGGGACAGCCCGTGGGAGTGCAAGCCGAAGGGGATGGGCTAATGGGAGGAGCGGGCCACAGGCAGAAGCAGGCCAACCAGGCCGAAAGGAAAGGGAGAAAGGGAAATTCGTTTTCCTTTTCAAATTTTTCCAAAGCAATTTCAAAATCAATTTTGAATGCAAATTCAATTCAACTTGGAATCTGATTTCAAATCAAGCAATACAAAAAGATATGCAGCAGCATGGATGCACACACATGATTGTGAACCTATATTTGATTTTAATTTAATAAAACTATTATTTTCCTAAATTCAAATGCCCACAAAAATGCATAATTAATCATTTTCTCCTATGTCAAAGTTATGCAAATTTTAGGTTGTTACAATTCTACCCCCCATAAAATGAATCTCATCCCCAAGATTCAGACAATACTTACTTAAATAACTACGGGTATGTTTTCCTTAAATCATCTTCTCTTTTCTAAGTAGCCTCATCTTCTGTATACCGATTCCACTAAACCTTACACATCTTTATAACTCGGCTCCTTGTAACTCTTTCTGCCATCTCCAAAATCCTTAACGAAAACTCCTCATATGTGAGATCTTCCTTAACTGTAAGCTCTTCTAATGGTATCTACTTCTCAGGTACACACAAACACTTCTTTAGTTGAGACACATGGAACACATCGTGCACACCTCACAAACTCTCAGCTAATTCCAACTGATAAGCTACTTTACCATGTCTCTCTAAAATCTTGAAAGGCCCAATATACCTTGGTGCTAACTTTCCTTTCATGTTAAACCTTCTCACACTTTTCATAGGTGACACCTTCAAGTAAACATAATCCCCTACTTTGAAAACCAATTCTCTTCTTCTAGTGTCAGCATAACTCTTCTGTCGAGACTGAGCCACTCTCAAGTTATCTCTGATCATCCTTACTTGCGCTTCTGCATCTCTTAAAACATCTGGTCCGAACACTTGAGTTTCTTACATTTGATTCCAAAACAACGGGGTTCTACACTTTCATCCATACAAAGCTTCGAAAGGTGCCATATTGAGACTCTTTCTGATAACTGTTTTTATATGAGAACTCTACGTAAGGCAAACTCTTGTCCCAACTTGTACCATACTGCAATGCATAAGCTCTCAACATATCCTCTAATATCTGATTAATCCTCTCAGTTTGCCCATATGTCTGAGGATGATATGCTGTACTAAAATTCAACTTTGTTCCCAACGAACTATGTAGTTGCTACCAAAAATGAGATGTAAATTGGGTACCTCGACCAGACACAATTTTCTTGGGAACTCCATGTAGACACACTATTCTTTCCATATATAATTGGGCTAACCTCGGTCCATTATTGGTAGTCTTAACTGGTATAAAGTGAGCAACTTTAGTTAATCGATCCAGTATTACCCAAATTGAATCATAACCTCTCTGAGTTCGTGGTAACCCAACTATAAAGTCCATACCAACTGCTTTCCACTTCCACTCAGGTATCTTCATTGGTTGTAGCAATCCTGCAAGTCTTTGATGGTCAGCTTTGACTCTCTGACATGTATCACATAAAGCAACATATTCAGCAACATCTCTCTTCAATCCGTACCACCAATATTTCTCTTTCAAATCCAAATACATCTTGGTACTTCCAGGATGAATAGAGTAAGCTGACTCATGTGCCTCATGAAGAATTGCCTCTCGTATAGCCTTATCCTCTGGCACACATAGTCTTTTCCCAAACTAAAGAGTTCCATTATCATCCATACGAAAACCTGGTGCTTTGCTAATCACTATGTTTTCTGCTATTTCTTTCAACTTTGCATCCTGTAACTAGCCCTTACATATTTCTTGCTCCAATTTAGGCTCCAACACCAACTCCACTGAATTAGTGACAGAGCCCAAATTTAGTTGCTTGAATTCGGCACACAACTCACTTGACATCGGTGCTACTTGCACCTCATTAACATAACTCTTCCTGCTAAGAGCATCGGCAACAACATTCGCCTTTCCAGGATGATAGTGTACCTCCATATCATAATCTTTAATCAACTCTAACCATCGACACTGTCTCATATTCAGATCTATCTGAGTGAAAATGCACTTCAGACTCTTATGATCAATATAGATGTCACTCTTATGTTCGATAAGATAGTGCCTCCATATCTTTGGAGCATGAAACACTGCTGCTAACTCCAAATCATGAGTAGGATAGTTTAGCTCATGCTTTCTCAACTATCGGGATACATAAGCCACTACTCTGCCTTCTTGCATAAGAACATATCCGAGACCTTGACGAGATGCATCACAATAGATCGGAAAGCTCTTGCTAAGATCTGGCAAAACCAATATTGGAGTTGTAGTTAATCTCTTCTTCAATTCTTCAAAGTTAGCCTGGCACTTCTCGGACCACACAAACTTAGCATTTTTCTCCAACAAAGCTATCATAGGCTTGGCAAGTTTAGAGAAACCTTCTATGCACCTTCTATAGTATTCTGCCAATCCCAAGAAACTTCGAATCTCTCCTACATTAGATGGCGGTTTCCAATTCAACACATCTCTCACCTTGCTTGGATCTACTACGATTCCACCAAGACAACATGGCCTAGGAAAGAAACTTCCTTCAACCAGAATTCACACTTGCTTCGCTTAGCATACAATTTGTGTTCCCTAAGCTTCTGCAAGACAAATCTTAGATGTTCAGCGTGCTCTTCTTTTGTTTTGGAGAATACCAATATATCATCGATGAATACCACCACAAACTTATCCAAAAACTCCATGAACACCTTATTCATCAAGTACATAAAGTAGGCAGGTGCATTGGTCAAGCCAAAGGACATAATGGTGTACTCATACAAACCATACCTCATAGTAAAAGTTGTCTTGGGTATGTTAGTTGCACGAATCTTCAACTGATGATAACCAGAGCGAAGATCAGTCTTAGAGAAAACACAAGCACCTCTCAACTGATCAAACAAATCATCAATTCTAGGTAACAGATACTTGTTCTTGATAGTAACCTCATTGAGTGATCGATAATCAACACACATCCTCTGAGTACCATCCTTCTTGTCAATAAATATAACCGGTGCTCCCCAAGGTGATGAACTAGGACGAATAAAACCTTTCTCGGTAACTCCTTTATTTGTTTCTTAAGTTCCTCTAGTTCATTGACCCCCATTCTATATGGACGCTTAGCTATAGGTGTAGTTCTAGATAATAATTCAATAATAAACTTAATGTCATGGTCAGGTGGCATACCTAGCAAGTCATCGGGGAACACATCTTGAAACTCATCCACCACTAGATCCTCCTTGTTGACACTATCATCAAGCGGGTTCACTGTAGCTGTTGGCGATGCTCTTACTACCACATCGACACTAATTCTATCCCCATTTGGTGCGGTCACAACAACTACCTTCTTTTGACACTGAATGACTGCTTGTTGTTGCTTCATCCAGTCCATACCTAGAATCACATCAATACCAGATGCTCTCAACACAATGGGGCTCACTTTGAACTCTACCCCCCTTAAGAATAGACTAGTCAGAAGAAAATGACATGAAGCTTGCATACTACCTCCTGGTGAGTTTACTAATAGAGGATTTTGCATGGCACATAATGGTATGCTATGGTTTCTAATAAATGCTTGTGATACGAATGAATGCGAAGCTCCAGAATAAAAAAAGAACAGTGGTAGGGATTGAGTTGATATCAAACGTACTGAGCATGACTTCTGGTTCCGCAAGCGTCGTCTCGGTAGACACATGGTTTACCTTTCCTGTGTTGGGTGCTGGCTTCTGCGATGTTCCCTTCTAATTGATATGCTAACCTTGGGGTGTTTGCTGATTCTACTTCCTGGGGCAATGGTTAGCATAATGCCAACTTCCCCACAATGATAGCATATGTTGGGGATACTAGGTGCACTAGTCTTCATGGGAGTGTTGTTGGGTGTTCCCTGTCGTGGTGTCTGGTGACCACTCTGCTGCTAGGGACATTGATTACCATTCTGTTGTTGGTTTGGGTTGCACTGAGGGTACTAACCATGATTCCACTGATTGGGTGGTCCCTGGAACCTCGGCTAGAAGCCTTGCTGAGGATTGGTACATGGATGAGTATTGCTCCCAGAGGCCTGTCCCTAAAGCCTCCTCTTCTTGGCCTCCATCTCCTTGTGCTTATTGTCAATAACAATAGCGTAATTCACCAGCATCTGAAAATTGGGGTACGTATTGGACATAAGCTGGAGTTGCAGACCATCATACAGACCCTTGAGAAAATGGCATTGCTTATCAGCATCATCAGTAACCTCATTCGGAGCATAACATGATAGCGGAGCAAACTTGTCACGATACTCCGCCACAGACATAGATCCCTGCTTCAGAGCTTTGAATTCCTCTTGCTTGAGCTCTATCAGTCCTTCAGGTATGTGATAGGATCTAAAATTCTCTCTAAATTCCTGCCAGGTGACAGGAGGAGCATTAGTGGGACGTCCATACTCAAATGACTCCCACCAGTCTTGTGCTTCTCCCTGGAGCTCTCTTGAAGCGTACAACACCTTCTGTTGATCATCGCACTATGCTATGTTGAGCTATTTTTCCACTACATGAAGCCAATCATCTGCTTCTAGTGGATCAGTGGCATGAGAGAACATCGGGGGACGACCCTTCAAGAATTCACCATGCTTATCATGTGGTGCTCCATCAACCTGTTGGTTTTTTCTAATTCTGCACCAACGCTTGCATGAGTTGTGTCTGCACTGCCAGTAGTTGCTCACTTGTTGGTGGCGGTGGTGCTAGTGCTGGTGGATGTGGGGGAACACCTCCATGACCTCGGCCTCTTCCTCTTCTAGACATCTGCCATCCAACACAAATATTCAAAATTTAGAGATTTCCCAGTTAGAACACATTCTGAAAATTTCTGGATGAGTCTCAACATCAGCAGCTTGGTAAAACAGTCAAATATCGGGTTCTAGACATCCAAAATAGTCCTACTTTATATGGTTCGAGAACATAAGAAATTATCTACAACTTTTATTTAGACCACATTTCCAGATTCTGTCGTTAGGTTACTCAAAAAGAGGATACAACCGAAATTATTCCCAGATTCTAGACTGCACAGAAACTTTATCTTGAAACAGCGATATCTCACAAACCAGATCAGATATGAGGGTGATTCTAGAGGCATTGGAAAGATACTTAAGTCTAGATATTTGTAAAAAAAATTCATAATTTTTGGTTGAGTATATTTTAATTGGCATGGAGATAAGTGCATATTGCTCCGAAAAACAGATTCCAAGAGAATAAGATATACCAAACCCAACTATTTATTTATTGGCCCAGTCTTTAATATTCTTAATTATGGAACTTGCGGATACACCCAAGTTCCAGCACTCATTAAAAAAATTCAACTCACACATAAACATAATAACAAATCAACTAAGCACACCAATGTTCACACCGCACTAATAGACTCGACTAGACTCAACTTGACTCGTTCTACTATCATTTTATTACATAAAAGGGACTCCAACATCTATGGGCGAGGTTTATGGGGAAGCTCTTCGTACATCTTTGGCAGGTTGAGGCACACCCTTTGCTCATCTATCACCTATTGGTGCCTCTTAATGGTTTTCTGTTGTGCCTTCAACTAATCCTCCAATCGGCGAATCTTTGCTACAGACTCATAGCCAAAGTGTACCATCACTTGGGTTGTTGGATCCATGCCCTGCGGGTCCATCATCACCCATCCCAATTCTGGGTGTTGGTGAGGGAGGAATCAATATTGGTCATCCTTCATATCCTCGAATAGACGACCACGGAGGCCTATGCAAGCTTCAACGGCTGTATCTTCTATACTATCCTCCATGGTGGCATAGTGAGCATGATGCGCATAGTTTGAATCCAGCTGATATGCGCCCTTCTATTTGTCCTTGATGGAAATGCACACCGTGGTCTTCCAATAGGTGTCTTCTAGAGGGTGCATATGTTCATTACAGACGTACTCCATAGTTGCATCTCAATCTCCGTAGTTGGTCTGAAGAATGCCCATGAGTCGGTGATGCAAAGTGGAGGATTCACACCCTGGCTTATACTAGACCTTTGTCGTCCATCCTAGGGGTAGGATCGGCTCATCCTCTTCATCGACATCTTCCTCATCATCATCATCGGATAGTTGGACGACCTCGACTTCTTCAAGTTCCTCCTGGACTGGCTCAGGCATAGGTATAGGTGTTGGCGAATCAAATTCTTGTTCCTAGGGTTCCTCCTCCTCAGGCTCCATGGACAAACCATGAGGCAGGTAGTAACCTCCGGTGTTGATGCGGACAGTCTTAATGGCACGGGGCATCTATAGAATTAGATTTAGTTAGTTAGATTAGAAGCAATAATTTTCATAATAGAGTAAGACAAAAGAAGCATAACACTTTAGCAAATAACAAGGGTGAGATAGGAAGCATGAAATGAGCGAAGCAAAAGAAGCTAAATCGACCATTGCTAACTAGGCTTGCATTGTACAGTCAACATGGCTCTGATACCAATTTGTCACACCCAATTTTAAGGATAAAATGGGATACAAAATCTTATGTGCGCCCAGAGATCAGTCACACATATAAGCCGACAAATTATAAATAGTATCATCACAAGTGTTTATTACATCACGAATAAGACAGAGTCTTCTCATAAATGTAGCGGAAGTATAAAGTAAAGATCTCTCACGGAAGCTCCATATCATAGGGACGTCAACTGGTTGACCACAAGTCTAGTAGTCCTCAGAAAAATCATCATTACCATAGCCATTTGTTACCCATCCATTATTTTTATCCAAATAATGAAAATAAATAAGCGTAAGTACATGTCGTACTCAACAAGTGTAACATGGGGTTCATGAGGCTCAAAACGCTGGACACAGGTTTAACAACATTCAGCTTTTAGTTGTCATAATTTTAGCTTAAGAGTAGCAACAAGTTGTTTCAATTCCCAATGCAAAACACATCATCAATGTAAGCATGAATAATGAATAGCATAAATAGATAATTCTTAGTGTTCATCTATTCCATAAGGGTTCCAAGGCCACTCATGACCGTGAACACGGCTGATATGCTAGTTTTACACTCTGCAGAGGTTGTACACTTTCATTGTGAGTCATATTTCAATATTTATTGCATATACCATTAGTCAAGTTACAAGATCTGAGCACTAGCAAAGCTACCCAATGCATATCCCATAGGTGACAAGGTATAAGTTCAATTCTAGGGAATTCCTATCAAGGCGAATTAAGTGAATAGGAAACAAGGGTGATCCCATGCTATACTTGCCTTGAGCAAAGTACTCCTACTGATCCTGCTCGTCAAAGTAGTACCCTTAATCTCCCACGAATTGCTCACTGTCGATACTCGATAATCACTGCAACATAAAAGCATCCAGAAGTAATCATGCATAGCAAACAAAAACTATAGATTAGAATAGTACACCAATAGCATAAAACCAAGTTGAAAAGTTTGGAAAATGAATCTATGTCTTGCTACGAACACATAGACGCAAAAGATCACAAAAATTGGAGCTAAAACAAAGAAGTTATGAATTAAACAAGATTTCCCTTAGTAAAATAATAGATTAAATCTAACCTTGAATTTTAAAAGTTGAAAACCTACTTAATAGTAGTGTAAACATGTAGATTACTTAATTATGAACCTAACGCAACTTGAACGGATCAAATCGGAGTTAAAACGGAGATTTTATGGCTAAAACAAATCTAGTGGCAAAACTGTAACTAGCTAAAAACGTATTTTAGACATACCCAAAGCAAAATACGCTTTGAAAAGACAAAAACAGAATCTGAAAAGGCGCTAAGGACCGCGGGTTAAGACTCAAGTACTTATAAGGACTCTTTTGCAGAATTTCAAAACAAAGGGGTATCCTTCATCTGGGCCCATCGGATTAGACTTGAGCGGCTGAGATTCAATCAGGCAGGTGAGAGGTGTCGGCGGCCAGCCGGGCAAGATGGGCACGGCGGCGCCATGGCCGGTGAAGCTTTGAGCTCACCAGAGACAATGGTTTAGGGCCTATGGTGCTCGGTTTTCTGAACGGAGAAGTCCAGGAGAGAGAGGAGAGTGTGGGGATCTCACCGGAAAGCTTTTCGCAGGTGGAGAAGGCGTGACGACGATGACCCACGTGGGATGGTGCATGACGGCGCTTGGGGCTACAGTGGTGGCTCAACAAACTCTATGCGAGGATAAAACTCTTGCTGCAAGGTGGGATAGGGAGGCGGCACAGGCTCGGTTGACTATTTAAGAGGCGTAGATGTCTTGGGAGCCACGGCACTAGGCTTGTGGCGGAGCCAGACACGGACAAGCGTCGGTGTGGTCATGCTCGGAGAGGAAGAAGATGCCCTAACGAGCGGGCCCGATGTGTCAGCAGGATGGAGACGCGGCGCGATGTGCAGAGCTGGGCCGACTGCCTTGTTGGGGTGCTGCGAGAAAGGAGGCGTGAGGTGCAGGCCCAAGTGGGAGGAGAGGGACGGCCCACGGGAGTGCAAGCCAAAGGGGATGGGCCGGCGGGAGGAGTGGGCCACGGGCAGAAGCAGGCCAACCAGGCCAAAAGGAAAGGGAGAAAGGGAAATTCGTTTTCCTTTTCCAATTTTTCCAAAGCAATTTTAAAATTAATTTTGAATGCACATTCAATTCAACTTGGAATCTGATTTCAAATCAAGCAATACAAAAAGATATGCAGTAACATGGATGCACACACATGATTGTGAACCTATATTTGATTTTAATTTAATAAAATTATTATTTTCCTAAATTCAAATGCCCACAAAAATGCATAATTAATCATTTACTCCTATTTTAATGTTATGCAAATTTTAGGGTGTTACATCCAATAAGTTTTGATTACTCAAACATGGCTAAGATCACAGCTAGCTCAGATTTTGCAATATAGGACAGATTTCAATCACTTGAGCTATACTTCATCAAATGTGAATCAAACTTGAAACTAACTTGTTTGAATACTTCCACAAGACATATATCCATTGAATCCACTTACTAAATGCCATCTTATGATTTTATCCAACACAAATCAATCCGAACTTGATTACTAAGCAATTATCCATTCAATCATCTTATAGCAAGCAACATTGCATATTTATCCAATTCAATCAACTCATATGCACCCAAATGAAATTATCAACAAGAGATATACCTTTGTTAGCTCATGATCATTCAACTAGAAAGTTTCAACTCAATTATTTGCAAGCCATCAAAACATCCAATAAATCACCACAACTTAAATATGACACTTGTATGTTGATAGCACTTGGACTTCACTCAATTTTCACTTGGCATTGGGTTTAGATGTGCACTAAACTTCATATCTTGACTCAACATATGATGATCAATATGAAATCAATTGAATCAAGTCTCCAATGTCGATGGTACCTACAATCAATCATCCACCTTTTGATCGTACCCAAACGATTTTGGGTCCTCTCAAGTTAGGAGCAACATACTTAGGCATAGCCTTAGTATGAGTAGCGGGATGTTTTGCAATAGCAACCATAGAGGTATCATTACCATCCTTCCTAAGCATAGAATCATCATCAATTGAAATAGGCTTAGGAGTGTTACCTAGGGGACATGAATATGCCATGTGTCCCCTTTCCCGACATGAGTAGCACTTTCTCTTTGCTTGAGCCTTTTCTTCCTTGCTCATGTTGTGCTTCTCATTGCCTTGCTTCTCCTTGTTTGCTTGAGCCTTCTTCTCAAGCTTGTTTGGACAAACCGAAGCTAGGTGGGTCAATGTGTCACAACTATAGCATCTCATGTGTGCAATCTTCTCCATTTTCTCTTATTTGTTCTTGCTCATTTGCTTTACATCTTGATTCATCCTTGGACGCATTGCTCTTTCTGTTGCTTTTCCACCCCTTCTAGTTTTCTTCTTCTCATCATCAAATCACCATCATCTTTATGGTTGATCTTGATTTGAGTTTGGGGTGTCTTTTCTTGCTCAACTTGTGGCTTTGGTTGAGGCTCTTCTAGTTTCTTCACCAATTGCTTGGTTGGGCACATTGAGGTAAGATGACCCCAAGTGTGGCACTTGAAGCACTTCACATGCTTGAGCCTCTCTTCTTCTTTTATCTTCTTGAGTTTCTCAATGTTAGGGCAACCATTTGCAAGGTGTCCCGCTTCATGACACCGAGAGCACATGGTATGAGAGTGCTTTCTTTGTTGTAGCTTCTTCATCTTTCTTTCTTACTTTCTTTCGCCCTTTGTCATTTCCTTCTTGAAGCCAAGACCACACTTGTCACTATAGTTTCTTTGAGTCTTCAACATGTGCTCAAAGGTGACTTTTGAGTTGTAGCACCTCTCTAACTTGTTGCTCAACTTATTCACTTCATTTTTTGAGCTCATTGTTCTTCTTCAAAAGGTTAGTCTCACAAGACATAGAAGTAGAACAAGCATCTATATGTGAAGAACATGGCATTTCTAATAAATCATCACAAGAGGTGGATACATGCTTCTTGCCTACATCACAAGGGTTAGCAACAATGTGTGATTGATCAATTGACCCATGTGATGAGCTCTCACTAGTTTTAGTTTTTCCATTTGAAAGTTCTTATGTGAGAAAAGCATGGTCTTGTACCAAGTTATCATGAGTAACACTAAGTTTCTCATGAGCCAATTTTAGCTCCTCATGTGAACAAGTAGTAACATAAAGTAGATGCTTTTGTTGTTCACATGTGTTCTTTAGAAAAGAGTTTTTATTTTTCAATTTCTCGGTTTTAGCCATCTCTTTTTCTAAAGCTTTGATCATGCAACCATATCTATCTAGAAGCTCCTCATATGAATCAAGATCAATCACATTTGCATTAGATACCTTAGTGTCACCTTGTGACATGAAGCAATGTGATGTAGTTGGAGAGCTTGAAGAAACATCACTCTCATAGCTCGAGCATGATCCATCATTACCACCATCAAGTGTGCATGGAGTAGCATCATCATTGGCATCACTTGTGGCATCATCATCAATCTTGTCAAGTGATCTTGTGGTATGATCATCATCATCATCACTTGACCATGAGGTCGAGCAATCTTCCACAATCACCAAATTGTGGTCATGCTCAACACCCTCATGCACCTCCTCCATGAGTGCAACATCATCATCATCGAAGACCATCTCATACTTCTCATAGATATAACTACAAACCTCTTGGGTGGTCTTCATGTCAATGATCTCTCCAAATATGCTATCATCCAAAGATCTAAACATGATGTCAATAGCTTAGGTGTTGAGATCTAGGCATTTATCTTGTGCTTGAGTTAGATTATCTTCATCCAACACATGAGAAAAACCTACATCTACCATCCACCACATTTGAGGGTAAATAAACTTAAAATTGCATATCATCCAATTTTTCCACCGTGCAAAGTGTGTGCCATCAAAAATGTGTGGACACTCAACATCTAGCCCATAAGTCGACATCCTCTCGGGTCGGTGAAGATCACAAATGAGAGACCTAGCTCTAATACCACTTGTAGCGTTGAGATGACGACTACAGGGGGTGAATAGTTGTTTCTAAATTTAATCGCGTTGGCTAACCAAAATAAATGCGGAATTAAAACAATCGGTGTAGCCAAGACTACCCCTCTATCTATGTTCTCTATGAAAGGTCCTAATGGCTAGAGGGGGGTGAATAGCCTAATAAAAATTTCTACAACAACACTTAACAAAATGGTTAGACAATTTTGAGGCGAAGCAAGTGTTGCGCTAGCCTACTCAAAATGCAAGCCACCTACCACAATTCTAGTTTAGATAGTATCTATTCACACAATAGCTATGACACTACTCTATGTTAGTGTGCTCTCAAAGGCTAACTAAAGAGCCACACTAACCAAGCAAGCAAGCTCTCACAACTAGCTACACTAAAGAGCTTGACAACTAGTTTGCGGTAAAGTAAAGAAAGTGATCAAGAAGGTTATACCGCCATGTCGAGGAGTGAACCAATCAATTACAAGAGTGAATAACAATGAAGACCAATCACCTCAGAATCAAAGGATGAACACAATGATTTTTTACCGAGGTTCACTTGCTTGCCGGCAAGCTACTCCTCGTTGTGGCGATTCACTCACTTGTAGGTTCACGCGCTAATTGGCTTCACACGCCAAACCCTCAATAGGGTGCCGCACAACCAACACAAGTTGAGGATCACACAAGCCATGAGCAATCCACTAGAGTACCTTTTGGCGCTCCGCCGGAGAAAGGTCAAGAACCCCTCACAATCACCACGATCGGAGCCGAAGACAATCACCACCCTCTGCTCAACGATCCTTGCTGCTCCAAGCCGTCTAGGTGTCGGCAACCACCAAGAGTAACAAGCAAAATCCACAGCGAAACACGAACACCAAGTGCCTCTAGATACAAACACTCAAGCAATGCACTTGGATTCTCTCCCAATCTCACTATGATGATGAATCAATGATGGAGATGAGTGGGAGGGCTTTGGCTAAGCTCACAAGGTTGCTATGTTAATGAAAATGGCCAAAGATTATGAGCTACAACCGGCCATGGGGCTTAAATAGAAGCCCCCATGAAATAGAGCCGTTATACCCCTTCACTAGGCATGACATGGGCTTGATGCGGTCACGTAGAGTAGGCTTCCAATCATAGACTGATACAATTTTTGATCAACCATATTGCCACTTGCATCACTATCTAAATTGTCATTTGTCCCCATTGGTGTGCTAATGGCTTTGCCATCACTCATGCTAAACTTCTTGAGCATGTCTTTGATGTACTTGCCTTGACTCACGAATGTACCATTCTTCAATTGCTTGATTTGAAGACTAAGGAAGTAACTTAACTCTCCAATCATGGACATTTTAACCTCATTAGCCATCATCTTTCCAAATTCTTCACAAAAGTCTTAATTGGTTGATCCAAATATGATATCATCAACATAGATTTGCAACACAAATAAGTCTTTGCCAATCTTCTTGGTGAAAAGAGTGGTGTCAACCTTGCCCATCATAAACCCTTTAGAGAGTAGGAAGTCCCTCAATGTCTCATACCATACTCTAGGTGCTTGCTTCAAGCCATACAATGCCTTCTTCAACTTGTACACATGGTCGTGCTTCTTGTCATCTTCAAAACCAAGAGGTTGCTCAACATATACTTCTTCATTGATGTAACCATTGAGAAATGCACTCTTGACATCCATTTGATAGAGCTTGATGTTGTGGGCACAAGCATAGGCTAATAAGATTCTAATTGCTTCCAATCTAGCAACTGGGGCATATGTTTCTCCAAAGTCAAGACCTTCAACTTGTGTATATCCTTGTGCTACCAATCTTGCTTTGTTCCTTACTACTATCCCATCTTGATCTTGCTTGTTTCTAAAGAACCATTTGGTTCTAATCACATTGCGTCCCTTTGGTCTCTCTACTAATTCCCATACTTGATTTCTTGTGAAGTTATTCAATTCTTCATGCATAGCATTCACCCAATCAATATCCTTCAATGCTTCATATATCTTCTTTGGTTCAATAGATGATACAAATGAGAAATGCTCACAAAATGAAGCCAATCTTGATTTAGTTTGCACACCTCTTGAAATATCACCAATGATAGTGTCCAATGGATGATCCCTTGCAATATTGGTTGGTTGGAGTATTGGAACTTGATTGCTTGCACTTGATTGATCATTGGATTGAGATGATGTGCTAGCCTCTTGATTTTGTTTATTGTCATGAGAGCCATTTGTACTAGCCTGATTTGTATCATCTTGCAAATTTGTGTTAGAGAGCACTTGCACTTGATCAACTTCATCATCATTCATTTGCCTAGGCCTCAATTCACCAACATCCATGTTCTTCATGGATTTTGAAAGTTGAATGCCTCAAACATCTTCCAAGTTCTCATTCTCATCTTAGGAACCCTTGGTTTCATCAAATTCAATATCATAAACTTCCTCAAGAGTACCGCTATCCAAATTCCAAACTCTATATGCTTTGCTAGTAGTTGAGTATCCAAGTTGGAATCCTTCATCATATTTCTTATCAAACTTGCCCAATCTAGCGCCTTTCTTCAAGATATAGCATTTATAACCAAAGACCCCAAAAATATGTAATGTTGGACATTCTACCATTCAAGAGCTCATATGGTGTCTTCTCTTTTAATGGATGACAATAGAGGCGGTTGCTATAATAGCAAGTCATGTTGATAGCTTCGGCCCAAAAATATTGACTCACATTGTACTCATTAAGCATAGACCTTGTCATATCAATGAGTGTTCTATTCTTCCTCTCAACAAGGCCATTTGATTGTGGAGTGTACTTGGCTAAGAATTGATGTATAATTCTAAATTCATCACACAACTCATCAATTCTAGTGCTCTTGAACTCACTACCATTGTCACTTCTAACTCTCTTGATGGTTGTTTCAAACTCATTATGAATACCCTTGACAAATGATTTGAATGTTGCAAACACATCACTGTTGTCCACTAGAAAGAATACCCAAGTGTATCTAGTATAATCATCCACTATCACAAAGCCATATTTGTTACCACCAATGCTAGTGTATTGAGTTGGCCCAAACAAGTCCATGTGCAATAACTCAAATGCTTTACTAGTGCTCATCATGCTTTTCTTAGGATGGGTGTTTCCAACTTGTTTACCGGCTTGACAAGAGCTACAAAGCTTATCCTTCTCAAACACCTCTTTCAAGCCTCTAACCAAGTCATGCTTAACCAATCCATTCAATTGTTTCATTCCAACATGACCAAGCCTTCTATGCCATAACCAACCCATGCTAATCTTAGTGAACAAGCATATTGACAATTGAGCTTCACTATCATTGAAATCAACCAAGTATAGATTCTCATATCTAAAGCCTTTGAAGATCAAGTTAGAGCCATTTACACTTATGATTTCTACATCATGTACCCCAAATATGCATTTGAATCCAAGATCACACAATTGAGCCAGGGATAGCAAATTGTAGTTCAAGCTCTCAACAAGCAACACATTGGAAATGCTCATGTCATTGGATATTGCAATCTTACCAAGCCCTTTGACCTTACCTTTGCCATTGTCACCAAATATAATACTATCATAATCATCATTGCCATTGGTGTTGACTAAGTTGAACATTCTTGCATCACTGGTCATGTGTTGAGTGCACCCACTATCAAGAACCCAATGCCTTCCTCCGACTTTGTAATTGACATACAAAAGAAGATCAATTCTTTTTAGGTATCCATACTTGCCTGGGTCCTTAAAGGTTAGTGACCAAGCTCTTTGAGCCCATCCATGGTGTACCAATGAACTTAGCTTTCACACCATTTGTACCCTTAGTAAGCACATAGAAAGAATTAATCTTAATTGAGGATACATTAGCTTGTGACTTCTTGTTCATGCACTTTTGCTCTACATGACCAACTTGCTTGCAACTAGTGCAAAACCGACCATTGTTCTTCACAAAGCTAGTCTTGTGAGGAGCAAAGGCCGCCTTGCCTTTCTTGGGGTATAGCCTAATACCTCTTTGTAGAGAGAAGCTCTTTGGCTACCCAAGCACATAAGCATGCAGTCCTCACCACCATAGGCTTTGCCTAAGGCGCAAGTGAGCTCATTGACCTCCTTCTTGAGGGTCTCATTCTCAACTATTAGTGAGGCATCGCAAGTAAAATTATCACTACTAGATGAGGTAGAAGTATATGTACTACAAGAAGGGCTTTTGGGAGCAACAATGACAGGGTTATAGAATGATTCATCAATTATATCATAAGTTAAGCCTTTGTCACATGTTATAACATGCTCCTTCTCATTTTGCTCATTAAGTAAAGAGGAATGAGCTTTTTCAAGCTTCTTGTGAGCCTTGCCAAGCTTCTCATGGGCTTCCTTTAGCCTCTCATTAGATGCATTGAGCTCACCAAAGGCGTGCTTAAGGGCTTTTAGTTCCTTACGCAAGCTTTTGCATTCCCTTCTTTTAATGTCAAAGTGTTCTTTAGCATCATCTAGCATGTCAAGTAGTTCATCCTTAGTTGAAGAGAGTTCCTTAGCATGTAAAGTAGTTCTTTAGCATCATCGTCACTATCACTTTCATTTTCATTTTCATTATCATGTTCCTCATCACTTTCATCATCACAAGTTTGTACATTAGTGGCCTTAGCCATAAAGCATGATGGAGTGTCGAAGAGAGAAGGCTTCTCATTGATAGCAATGCTTGGAAGAGCCTTCTTCTTGGTGGTCTTGTCATCATCACTATCATCATCATCACTTGAGGAAGCATCACTATCCCAAGTGACCACATATGAACCACCCTTCTTCTTCTTCTTCTTGATGGTCATATTGTCCTTCTCTTTCTTTTCCTTGTTGTCCTTCTTCTTGCTCTTCTTGTTGTCATCATTATTGTCGCTATTGTATGGGCATTGAGCAATAAGATGATCCTTGCTTCCACAATTAAAGCATCTTCTTGACTCTTCCTTATTCTTGGATGAAGACTTCTTTCTTCTAGCACGGTAGCCCTTCTTTATCATGAACTTGCCAAATCTCTTCACAAAGAGAGCCATCTTCTCATCATCCATCTCATCAAAGCTCAAGTCTTCATCTTCACTTAATGATTCTTGCTTTGCCTTGCCCTTGGATGATGTGGCCTTGAACGCCACACTCTTCTTCTTGTCATCCTTCTTGTCATCTTTTTTCTCCCTCTTTACTTCCTTCTCATCATCATCTCTATAAGCATCATCAGTCATGATATCTCTCAAAATTTGGTTTGGTGTCATTGTGTCCAAACCGGTCCTCACTAGTAAGGTGACCAACATGCCAAATCTTGTAGGTAAGCATCTCAAGAACTTATGAGAGAAGTCCTTGTCGTCCACCTTCTCACCAAGTGCTTTGAGATCATTGACAAGCACTTCTATCTGATGGAACATGTCCGGCACACTCTCATCTTCCTTCATCTTGAAGCTAGCAAATTTCTCCTTGAGAATGTATGCCTTTGCACCATTTATTGCCTTGGTGCCCTCGAATGATTCTTCCAACTTCTTCCAAGCCTCATGAGCCATCTCAATGTTCTTGATTTGCTCAAATGTTCTCTCGTCAATTGCATCATGAATGACACTTAGAGCAATGCCATTGTTTTGGAGAAGCACTTCTTCGGCCACGGTGGGATTCTTCGGATCGGCAATCTCCATTTTGGTTTCTACCACCTTCCACACCCTTCTATTGATTGACTTGATATGTGTGGTCATCTTTGACTTCCAATATGGATAATTTATGCCATCAAATTGAGGTGGCTTCTTGGTGTTGTTGATTTGAGCCATTTTGACACCAAATGTTGTTAGGCCTCAAATCACAGTGACCTCAGCTCTGATACCACTTGAAAGGTCCTAATGGCTAGAGGGGGTGAATAGCCTACTAAAAATTTTTACAACAACACTTAGTAAACCGGTTAGACAATATATGAGGAAAAGCGAGTGTTGCGCTAGCCTACTAAAAATGCAAGCCACCTACCACAATTCTAATTTCTATAGTCTCTATCCACACAATGGCTATGTCACTATATTAAGTTAGTGTGCTCTCAAATGCTAACTAAAGAGCCACACTAACCAAACTAACAAGCTCTCACGACTAGCTACACTAAAGAGCTTGACAACTAGTTTGCGGTAATGTAAAGAGAGAGAGCAAGATGGTTATACCGCCGAGTCGAGGAATGAACCAATCGATCACAAGAATGAATACCAATGAAGACCAATCACCTTAGAATCAAATGAAGACACAATGAGTATTTACCAAGGTTCACTTGCTTGCCGACAAGCTAGTCCTCGCTGCGGCGATTCACTCACTTGGAGGTTCACGCGTTAATTGGCATTACACGCCAAACCCTCAATAGGGTGCCGCACAACCAACATAAGATGAGGATCACACAAGCCATGAGTAATCCACTAGAGTACCTTTTGGCTCTCCGCCGGGGAAAGGTCAAGAACCCCTCTCAATCATCATGATCGGAGCTGGAGACAATCACCAACCTCCGCTCGACGATCCTTGCTGCTCCAAGTCGTCTAGGTGGCGGCAACCATCAAGAGTAACAAGTGAATGACGCAGCGAAACACGAACACTAAGTGCCTCCAGATGCAAACACTCAAGCAATGCACTTGGATTCACTCCCAATCTTACAAAGATGATGAATTAGTGATGGAGATGAGTGGGAGGGCTTTGTCTAAGGTCACAAGGTTGCTATGTCCATGCAAATGGCCAAGAGAGTGAGCTTGAGCTGGCCATGGGGCCTAAATAGAGAGACCCCACAAATTGAGCCGTTGGCTCCTCTATCCAGTGAAACACGAGCTGACCGAACGCGCCGGTCAGGTTGACTAGATGCAGGACCCCAGCGTCCGGTCGGCCGATGCTCACCACATGTCATCAGCCTCAAATGCTGAGCGTCCAATCTTAACGGCTAGTCTGCTTCATGCCATGTGTTAAGTTGCGACCGGACACACTGCTCAAAATGACCGGATGCTCCATCACTGGAGTCCGGTAGTTTCCAGTAAGGCACCAGAGCTCTTTTTTTTGACCGGATGCGTCCAATCGTCCGCTCCTCCTCTTCTCTGTGCGTCGCCACATCAGTAGGACCGGATGCTAAATAGTGTTCAGCCAGAGTGCAGTCACTTGTGTCCGGTCTCAGGCCGAGAGTAGCCTGAGCACACCACTGATTTTATAAATGACCGGACACTGCTCCCCCGAGTCCGGTCACCACGAGACTGGCGTTCAGTCACTGTTTTTCAGTGACTATCACCTCCTTCACTTCACCAACTTCTCCACCCTTGCTCAAATGTGCCAACCACCAAGTGTATCACCTTGTGAACATGTGTTAGCATATTTTTCACAAATATTTTCAAGGGTGTTAGCACTCCGCTAGATCTTAAATGCATATGCAATGGGTTAGAGCATCTAGTGGCACTTTGATAACTGCATTTCGATATGAGTTTCACCCCTCTTAATAGTACGGTTATCGATCCTAAATGTAATTACACTCGCTAAGTGTCTCGATCACTAAACCAAAAAGCTCCTATCAATTTCACCTTTGGCTTAAGCTTTTTGTTTCTCTTTCTTCTTTTCTAAGTCCAAGCACTTGATCATCACCATGGCATCACCATCATCATGATCTTCATCGTTGCTTCACCACTTGGAATAATACTACCTATCTCATGATCACTTAGATGAACTAGGTTAGCACTTAGGATTTCATCAATTCACCAAAACCAAACTAGAGCTTTCACTGGCGTGGCAAGGTTTTCCACCTGGAAACCGTTGTCCACTATGGCAGATCATGCCGCGCCGATGCATGTGGCGCGGCATCATATTTTGGCCGCGACAGGGATTTAGGCATGGCCAAACGGGTTAGGTTTAAAAATAAAAAAGCAACGGTGTTAAATTTAGAATTTGTTTAAAAAAAAGTTGAAAATAAAAAAAATCGCGGCGGCCAGATACATGGAGTCTGCATGAAAACCTAAATTATATCCAACAGTGTACATTTAATAGCTCATCTTAAAATGCATCTGGCATCCAAACAAAACATGTCAATAGTCAAATAGATTGGTCTCGTCGAGCTCTACACATCCACGGTCTCTGATCTTCCAATACGACTTGCAGTTCAAAAAAAGTCATTTTTTTCCTCCGATCCCTAGTTCGGGTACTATAGCGGCGGCACGGCCTTGGAACGGCGGCGGATCCAGTATGTCCCCGTGTGACGGCGCGGGCCAGAGCGACAGCTCAGCCTTGGAGCCGCAGATCTAGTGGCGCACAACTCCCTGAGCGGCGGATCCAGCTCATGGCAGTTGCACTGCTGTTCACGGCTGGGAATCAGGCTCGGGGTCTGGGGGTGGGCTTGACGATGAGCTCGGAAACCGGCTCGCCAGCAGGCTCATGGATTTTTTTTTATGTTTTATTAATTAACAGAGGCAGGCATCGTTAGGTACCCGCCTTTATAGTTGCTACTTTTGTAGATGGATAGGGTACCACACCCGCCTCTGCGAAGAGTCTCAGGCGGACTGAATGATACGCATCCTGTTGTTGTGTCAGTTGATATCGTCTCCACCCAAACCTCACACACCATCTTCGTCGTGGATTCCGGCAGACCTAATTAACCTGCACATTTGATGCAGAGGAGCCCTCACTTAGCCACAGCAGTGTGATGGATAAGACAGCAATTCAACAACCACTAATATGATTTTTGATACTAGTCCATCAACCTCTACGATCTAAAATTTTAGGAAAAATATTAGTTATTGTTTAATACATATGATTAATAGGAAATTACTTATATTAAATTGTATGCTTTTCTCTTTGTTTATTTTCTGACAAAATAGACATAATAGATACTCGTAGTGTATATCCAGTTATCATAAGCTTACTAATAAAATTTTTCCAAGGGACCAATCAATACAATTTTTTCCACTCATATTCACATTTTTGCTTTATATGGTACCTTTGTATATTTTAAAAATGCATTTTTATGCTAGTGATGGACAGTAGAAGAATTAGAGAAAGGTTTATTTGTGGATGCTGGTGCTGATGGTTCATCAAGACATGAATAAGTGAACACATATTAATTCTATTTTGTGGCAAATATAGATTCAAACTTGTACTCTGAGATGATGTTTTTATACTAGTGTGATTATGTTTATTTTAAAATTATTCTGGTCATTGGATAATTGCATTGGTTGAGACATATTTTTGAGCTTAACGAAGGTTTGATTTTGTATATATGATGAAGAAATCAATAATCATGGTACAATTATTTTGCAATAGCTATTTAATGTCTAGGTACGAAACGAAAAAAGGCGCTGGCAAAAAGGTCCTCGTGACAAAAAAAACTAAATGCAACAACTTTTTGTTGTTTTCATTATCCATTATTGCCACAAACTTTATGTGTTGCTATAAGACATGTTTACAACCGACAATAATTCATTGCATTACCATTTCTTGCCACCAACAAATGAATGTGGCAACAAGAATCGAAGCACAAGCTAAGAAACAGGAAAATGGGCTCTGCCCTGCCCTTGCCAAACCAGCGAAGTCGGTTCCCCTATAATGCAGCTTGGACAAAGTGCCTGGCCCCGTGAAAACTGGTCAGGCTGGTTGTGCTGCCTATTCCGAGTCTGGTTTGTTTCCAAAATGATTTTGGAACTTATTTGTCAGTAGGAAACTTGTGGGACGTGTAATACTCGGGTGTTAACCCGTGAGATTTAATCCTTTTACAGCACATTAACCGGTAAACTGTGGAACTTTATCTTTAGGTTTAAAAAGTTTGTTTTTGGATAAAGTGATTTATTAAGGTGAAACAATAGAGTTAAGAATGTTTGGTTTCCAAGAAAAGAGATGTAGTTTTGCATAGTTATAAAGGTGAAAAAAGAGAAAGAAATAGAAAAACAAAATAAAGCGTAAACAGTTTTTAAAAAAAATAAAAATAATATCAAAATTATAATAAAATACAACAATAGCAATAGTAAAATGAAAGTAAAAAAATGGAAAGAAAAGCTATTTAATCCCGCCAAACGCCTAGCGATGGGGGGCTGAACTCGAACGCGCGTTCGCGGATCGCCCGCAGTGGTAGCCGAAACGTGAGCCAAGTCCCGTGTTTTGGAAATCACAGCTTCGCGTTTGCTGCCTCGCCTCCCAACTCCCGTACGCAGGTGACCCCGCCGGCTCGCCCTCCTGTGCGCGCACCGCCCCATCCTCCACTGTCAGCGTCTCCCTCCGGCCCAGCCCCCGCCTCCCCTAGACCAGATCCGTGGCGGATCCTCTCGTGCACATGGAGGTGGCCGGACTGTGGCGCCTGGAGCCTGCATGCGAACTACCTGGAGCCTGGTGGCGGAGGTGCGGAGCCGCGTCCTCTTGTGCTCGTCAGGGGCAGAGGCGGTCAGGCGGAGCTGGCGAGCCACGTCCGCTCGACCGATAGAGCGGAGACGCGCGGCACGCGAACTGCCAGGGGCGGCGGCGGAACGGCGCCACGGCCCACGGCCTTGCCGGATCTGGCCTCCGGCCAGCGGCCTCCCTCACGGCCGGCCCCCTCCCCCACCGCCGACTCCCTTTATCGGCCGTCCCACCGTCGATTTTGAAGGACATGGACATAAATAGAAACTCTTATTCGGGTCGAGTTGCAAGGCTATATGCTCACATGAAAAGTAATAAATAGTGCTTACATAGTTTGAGAAAAGTCTAGAGTTTATAGTACAAAATGTCCGACCCAAAATAATCGGGACAGCTAAACACCCAGCTTAGACTCTACATATTGTGAGTTATCAGATAATCCTTGTAAGCGAGACTCGTATAAGCTGAACCAAACAGGGCTAAGAAAGGGCGCCGGCCGAGAGGCCTTCTTGGCCTGCTGAGCAGGCATCCTCGGCCGTGCGACGCCAGCAGCAGCAGCTAAAATAAAGGAAGCTGGAAGAAAAAAAAAAACAACCCGGCGCTCCAACATTGTCGAGAAGGAGAGGCCCGCACGCGCACTCCTGCTGCCGCAGCGCCGCATGCGTCCTGCCGTGAAGCGTCAGCGCCGTCGCCTTGGTCGTGCGACCAGGTCGCCACCCTCTCCTCCGCGAATCCGGGGTGTATCGGGATGCACAGTTTCATCGTACGCGGTGCTGTGCTTGCACGCGTCACCGTCCTGTGCCGCGTTGTGGCGTCGCTGTGGCGACAGGGACGGACCGGTTCCTGGTCGGCGTCGCTCCTTGCCCGCAGTTTCCCAAAGGAAAATCTTCATTTTCCTTTTTTTTCCTTTGTTGGGAAACTTCAAAAACTCACCAAAAATCATAGAAAAATCAAAAAAAATCCAGACAAGTTTTGCTAGGTTAATAAAATTGCCCTCTATCCATAGATGCCATGTATCCTGTTAGGTTGTGCTTTTTCCGTGGGTGTAATAAATTGTCCTTGCATTCCTTGTTTGATATAGTTGCCGTGACAACCGAGAACGTCCCGGAAGCGGAGCCGGAGTATAAGAGGTTATCGAGGACTACAAAGCAAGCCCCCATGCATTACCCATATATTTCAAAAGTATGCATTAGGTGGTAGTAGTTGGTTAGAATCCACCTGCGTATATATTTGGGCTTGCTCGGCCGAACTGAATAGGGTTACTAGGTTGTGGCTTATTGAACTGAATGTGTCTGCATGTACTGTAGCTGCTGCTACCTGGCAGCCGTAGCTGCAGCTGCAGATAAGGTGCAGCCAGCATAGCCGAGCAGGCTGATTAATACCATGAACCTTACAAATACGACACGATTCATATAGAGGTTTCAAACTACATAAACGTCACACAATGTTGACATAGCTAATAACTGGAGACCAGGCAACAGGGCATGGTTGTCCTGGGTGCTATTTCTTTGCCGTGCCTGTGTCGGTCAAGGACCATTCATTAGTAGTGATGTGGCATGTTTGAAGGTTCCAAACACATAAAAGGGACTGAGTTACAGTTGACCGTGAAGCTTAGTACTTTCTTACGGCTAAGGCGCTCAAAAAGTTCACTGGAGTGTTTCTTTGACCACTTTAGTAGTCGTTTGTAGGTGGGGAATGTCTATGGAAAAACTTAGGGGGCGTCCAGGACGGGCTACCTGGGGTGGGTTCCCAAGTGGTCAGGTGATTTCGAGCCTTGGTCCTACGTTAGGAATGGCTGCCTTGTACAGACTCTTTTGAGAAGTATGGGTGTGTGTTTGGAATTATCCCAGCTGGATGTACATCGATTGCAATTGCCACCCTCTTCGGATATGAATACCACTTGTCGCACTACTGCCATTGTAGTAAGAATTATAATATAATGTGGTGGCGAAAGAAGAAAAACTCTGGAGGTGAGATGCTTTGATTGTTTTCCACATGCTTGGAATAGTGCAGGTGCTTACCTAGAATGGTTAAGTAATGAACTTGATGTGACTGCTAAAACTTTGAATATAAGGATGCACTTTAGTCATGCTTTCCTAAAAAGTTAAATGAACCAGCAAACCAAATAGCCCCAGCATATCAGTCACATTCGAGAAACTATTCCCACCTAGTCGGGTAAGTCCTGCTTGTGGTGGGCGAGTAAGTCTATGATTAGTGTAAATTGGCGGTTCTACCATGGGACGCATTCTAGAGTTGTTTCCCATTGAAATAAGACCAACCCCACCACTATATAAACGAGAGGATCACGGCCGATTGATGAATTCAACTTCCAATCGTCAAAAAGCACATCTACTACTCCTTTTACCCTACTCTCTCTACCCTTGTTGTTCATCACCTCTCTTGACGGGATTTGGCGGCATTCTACGTGGCCATGCCGACCCTATGATTGCCTCGCTGTGCGCCTCCCTGACAGGTCTTCTTGGAAGGTGTTAGGAGTCTAGCCGGTGAAGAACGAGCGATATCAGCCTAACCGACTTGCTGGTTGGCTTCGCTGATTTACTGGGTTCTTGTTGCGATCAAAGTCTTGTGCAACCTCAGGCGTGCTAGCCTTTGCTGGTGTGTGACCTAATTCAGCGTCAACAAAGGGGATGGATCCATGGAGAAAGTCAGCGGTGGGCCGAGGATGTCCGTGAATGGACAATTCCTTGAGAAAGGCAGCATCACTCCATGGGAGGGGATGGACCCAAGGAGAAAGTCGGTGGTGCGCTTCAGAGACGGAGGTGGGAGAGAAGCTGGATGTCAACGCATAGGGGTGAGTGTAGAGAAAACCTGAGGAGCCGTGATAGGGGGAGAAAACAACGCACGGAGGAACAGAGTCGGGCAAAACGATGGTGATACCACTTCGGTCATTTGAGTTCTATGTCACTTACAATTTAGGAGAGATTTTGATATTTGACTCCCAATTCGCGAGCCTTTCAAGATTTAACACTCATTTCACAATAACATGTAGAGTCAATCTGAGTCATTGACAAGTCGGTCATAGTGACAAATGCTGAAAAGCTAACGAAATGGATGTCAATTTTTGAAATTAATACGAATGGCCAATCTGAGTAAATGACATGGGTCATAGTATCATATGTTGAAAAGCTGACGAATTGGATGTCAATTTAAGAAATTTCACTATTACATACAAGATTTGTAGAGGTGGCTACCTGTCTGTCTCTACAGGCAGCTGCCCAAATGCCCTAAAGCTCGATTTCAAGAATTTTTCATAATTTTTTAAGCCCAGGTCACGCGATCTTTATGTTTAAAGACAAAACATCCCGGGTACAAGAACTTTGGTTTTAGTCATTTCTCCATCCGAGGTCTTTTGAGAATTTTGATTTTCAAAATGTGTGATCTCCAAACTGAAGTTTGGAAGGACAAATGATTTCTAATGAAAAACTTATGAGCTGCAAAGTTGTGTATCCCTTTGAGATCGACAACATTAATTTTGGTCATTTCTCCATTTGAAATTAAACAATTTTCAATTTCAAAATATACAACTTCAGATAGAAGTTACAGGCCCTAAATTATTTCAAATAAAAAATTGATCAACTACGAAGTTATAGATCTCTTCGACATCTACAACTTTGGTATAAAATTTGTCTTCATCTGTATTCATTTGAAAAATTTATAAATTTACTATGTTGCGCCTATTTTTTCGAGACTGCTAGGATTTCTAGCCACCTATAAAAAGCCATTTTAGAGATGGCTGATATATATTTCCACCAGCCCCTAAAAATATCTCTATTTTCAGAGATGGCTGGAAATCTAGCTGCCTCTAAAAATATAATATTTAGAGGCGGTTGGTATTTTCAGCCGCCCTTAAAAGTTGAGGCGGCGTCTACAAATAAATTTCTAGAGACTGGTCATTTTGGAAACCATTTCTATATACGGCTTTAAATAGAGCTGGCTCTACTAAAAAATTGTGTTGTTTCTATAAATCTATTCTGTAGCAGTGTTTCTCAAAATTTACATGTACAGTAACTACCATGGCTATCTTACGAGCAATTGGGTGGATTTATTATTATTGACCAACTATGCAGTAACAAAAAAGACTGTCGAATACATTTTATTATATAGTGATAACAAAAAGGACATATTTCATGTAGGACTCCAAATGAGATGAAACTTATATGTTTCCACTATGCAGTAACAAGGGCCATCTTTAATTTCCTCGCAAATAAAGGTCTTTTAATTTCCACAATAAACCTGTGTCGTGGTAGAAATAACAGGGCTTCTTTTATTTCGTCCTGACCTCCTTCAACATTGAAATGTTACATGATCAACGTAGATGAGAGACCTAAAATTCGATGTAGAATGTCAGCGTGAACATTGTGTCCTTCATGGTTTCTATCTTTATAGTCAAATTCGGAAATAATTAGCGCAACACCAAAACCTATTTCTTAATACTAAGGATGAGGCAATGATTAATTAGGCCTATGACGGTTGCTGTATATGTTCTAATTAGGATGATATATGGTTCCTCTCGCCCGGAGAGACTAAGATAGCATGATCTTAATTGACTACTACACAAACAAATTTTTTGAGACGCTTCTTTTCTTAGAGGTGGCTCCATCAAGCTAGAACCGTCTCTTATGGCGGTTGGTGTTTCCAGACTCCACGACAAATGTCCTATACTGTTAGATGCTTGATAACACCAATTGCCTCTAAAAAATGCTATACCAGAGGCGGTTGGTCCACCCTAGAAATAGAGACATTTTTAGGGGTTGTTGAAAATCAATAACCGTCATTATAAATCGATTTCTAGAAACAGTACATAACTTGACCCGTCTTTAAAGATCGATGTATCAAGGAAATTGTAGCTTTTCCTATTTTATTCATATGAATACGATTTTGTATTAAATTTATAGATATTTAAGAGATTTATAACTTTCTAGCTGACGACTTTTCATTGATACGATTTAGTCCCAAAATTATCTTTTAAATTTCTAGATTTTGAAATTCAAAGTTTTGATTTTTCAAACGAGCTCACATGAAGATGTGCCTTAAAACAAATTTGTCGTGCTTTATGGGATCCAAAACTTTATATTTCAAACTTTTTTCATTTGTAGTCATTAAGTGTTCAAATGTTCAATACAAGACTCGTTGATGTTGATAAAATAGGATAGGATCATTCACTTGGAGAATGCTTATAAAAATTTGTACTTCCCCAGCGGGCTTACCCCCAGATTGAAATCTCTTTTGCTATTTTTTATGGCTGGTTTTCACTTTGTGGAAAATAATTTTTAGAGATGGACCATGATACCGACCACCTATAGAAATTGATTATTAGAGGCAGCCATAAACATCACCCAGATTTTGAAATTGATTTACTAGAGGCAGTTTATGTCCCCCTCTAGAATATATTATTTTTCTACAGACGCTGCTAGAGTAGATGTTGTTGGAAGACTCGCCTCTAGACATTAATTCTTACGGTGACTAGAAATACTAGTGATTTTTCCTTTAAGCAGTGACAAGCAGAGCTCCTAGTTTTTCTCATTGCCCTACTATTTTCTTAATCAAATAGACAGAGCACCTTATTTTCAGTTTCCACTGTTTTCCAAGAGTAGCTAATAAAAAATGTAAAAAAAGGAGGAGCCTAAATAAAATAACAAAAGTGAAGAAAAGAGTAGCATGAGTAAGATTCTCATATTATTTGTACATATATATGTATCTATGTTTGAAACTCCTATATTATTTCCCGAAGCAATATAATTTATTTGGAAGAATCCTTAAGCATTAATTGCAATGATGAATTAAATGTATTTTTCCTAGGCATAGTTCTGTCTTCATAAATTCCTCGATGTTCATTTTTCTTGTTTTTAGCAGGTCGAAATAAGACAAACTGACATGTAGAGGTCACCTTTGGCCATTTAATATAGTATAGTTTGATATTCTGAACTGGAATCTCATTTTTTCCAAAATAAATTTCATACCGCCTCAATCATTGTCCGCTGAGGTCGTTGATAATTTCTTGTATGGAAGGTCTGTCACGCTGATCAAGCTCCACACACCGTAGACCAATCTTAATACATGCCTCGACTTGAGAGAGACCATCTTCTTCTAACTCAGGGTACTCGGACATTATTTTCTCCAGTGTCCAGTTTTTTTTTACCTACATATAAATTCAAATTATGGTCCTTGGTATTATACTACCAATACAACTTATAATATGCCATATTATTTTCCTTACTTCATCTATATATTGTCTGGCATGCTTCTGGTCAATGCTGGAACTATTCTTTTTCTCTCGTCACGATCTCCATTATAATTAGGCCTAGGCTGTAAATGTCTGACTGGGCCGAGATTTCACG